>NC_138862.1:108951016-109216016 GCF_965194805.1 Balaenoptera borealis | reverse complement strand
AATCTAGGTTTTGTTTATTTGGTTGGTTATAAGGTAAATTTGAACACTGTATTTAGGAGAAAACCAACTGAGTTTTTGTATATACCACTAAATTAATTTTGTGTCTTTAATTCAGTCTGTTTCTAGACTGAAGAGAGGGATGAATCTTTGTGTATATTGCCAAGGAAACATTTGTTTAAACTTATCGGTGCTGAACTCAAATATTTACTCTGATATTCAAGTCACAGATCTCATTAATGGGATTTAAACAGGTAAGAAACCCCCAAATAACTCCACTGATTATTTTAACACCTAGTTAATGGCTTTGAATAACTGATGTATAGTGGAAGTTTATATAATTTATAATTAAAACAAAACTCCACTTCAAAATGTCCTAGAGTTGTTCAATTATATGTTAAAACTGAAACTGAAACAAATATAAAAACTTCAATAAATGCATTTTCTTCCAAGAAATGACACACCTTGACTTTTTTGTTATTGTTGGGTTTGATGTTTTTGCCTCTAAGGAGGTCAGCAATATGGAAACATAAAGGCCAATTTAATTTGTGCATCTGCGGCTGCCAAGTATTTTAATTCAGACAGCTGTGACTGAAGAGTTAATATTTTACTTGTCAAAATCCAAAAGAAGGCCAGTGAATCACTCTAATTCTCATTAAGAGGCTTTCCCCCAGTAGCACCCTAATTCAAAATAATGAAAGTAGAGACTGAGTGCGATTCTAATACCAGTTGAGACCTATCTTTTAATATTTCTCCAGTGATGGATTAGGGATCGGGGAAATTCATCTCAGATCATAGAGCCTAATTTAATAAGGGATCATTCCAAGAGTATTGCATTTTATAATAATGTCATTTAATGTGTCGTCTTCCATTTTTACTGTCCCATATGTATGCTTACACGATGGTGCCATAGGGATAAACTTTTAAAGAACCAGGATCGTTTTTAGTTTTCATTTTCCTTAAGTAGGGGGCCCATCAATGAAAGCATCCATTAGTACCTTTATTATCACAATATAAGGAAGTGAGGGGAAGGCCTGATTTGGAGGAAAACTTAATAGAACTGTAAGTAAATATTTAACTTTTTACTGAGTCGAGCATTGAAGAGGGTGAAAATGTTTAAGACAAGGTTTTAAATAAATCAAATTTCATCATCTAATATGCTACAATAATACAAAAGTCCTAATAGTTTAAAATGCACAAAAACAGTATTCTAGAAATCTAATCTTGCTTTCTCCTATTGCTCCTCATTTTCAACTGATTTATAAGGCAAGTAAAGCGTTAATAACTGCTTAGTAAAGGCTAGTTATTTATGCTGCCTAACTTAGGGAAATAATATGAAGGTCTATTTTTCCACAAATTGCATTCACTTACTCAATGAGGAAAACCAATTGTCAGAAACAACATTATATGAAGTACTTAACTGTATTATTTTATATTAACATCTAACTGTATTTAATCAACTTTGCTATTTTTATCTTGGCATTACAGTGAATGTGAAGTACTTGGCGATTACTGAGGCGCTGGTTAAGCAAGTTCAGGTCAGAGCATCGTAACCATATGAATGTCAATACATTATTATTGGCTATAACTCCTACAGCAGCAGCCGGCATGCTGCTTAACCACAATTATGTTCTGTGAAGCCTCTAGGACAGCTGGTGTTATAACAAGAAAGTTTCCTTTAAAATATATTCTTGTGATGGGGCCTTTACCTTTAGATAGTATTTTTAATAGTTTCCTTTTCCATTCTGATGACATTAGTTTAAAACAAATTCTATGGATCTAAATTATGTCCTAGAAACCTTACTTTGTTGTAAATGATCACCCGATTACTGCCATTTTTCAAAAAATAGAAATAATCTGAATAGAATTGTAATAAATTTTTAATTTTTTTAAAATGTTTTTGCTCTTATATATCTTTTCCTATATGTTCTTGCAATTCAATTCTCCTTAAGGTATTACAGATGTTTTAACACTTTCCCTGTATTTTAAAATAAATCTTGTTTTCTTATAGCCTTTGGTTTTTTATTCTTGTCTTACCTAAAATATATCTTCTTGCTATTTTTTCTCACTTATCTTTAGGACTTCAGTTCCTATTTTTATTTTTTTACTGTATTATATTGTCTATTGTACCCTAAAATAATTCCTTGGGACCTGATTTTTGTTTTTTACTATTTCTTTTTTTCCTTACCATATTTTCCCTTTAACTGTCCTTAGTTCTACTCATTCAGTTTATATGTTGTTATCCATTTCATGTATCTTTTCATATTTTACTATTTCTTTAAGAAAAAAATCATGAGCTCTCCCACTGATAAGAATAATGTAACATGTATACACATTTGGCACCTGGAATCTTTAAAGAAGCAGTCAATTAGCAAAAAAAAAAAGTGATATTCAAAATTATGTCAATAATTTAGAAAAAGACCAGTGAGTGTTGTCATCTATAGAATAATAAGAAGTAATTATTTCAATCATACATGGAGTGGTGGGGATGGGAGTAAAAACAAAGGAATAAAACCAAAAATAAATGTTTAAAACTAAGTTCATGTTATTTTTAATCATTTGGGGAAAATAATCACAGCCAATTCAGACATACTTCTAGCAGTTACACTTGCCTTTCTAAAATCTGATCCATCCCATCTTACTTCAAAAGCCAAATGTGACATAAAATTTATATTTAAACCATTTCTTTTTTGCTTATTTTAATGTGAAATTATGGTCACATAGCATTTCACATAACCCACTGTTTATTATGTGAAAATATTAATATTACAACATTCTCAATTCTACTGTGAACAGATTAACATACTATATCCACTTGAAAACTAGAAAACCTTCATACGTGACCACAAAAACATCTTTTTACACACTATGATTAGGACTTTAGAAGATGAATGGTTTTTTTCCTTTACATCCAAAATATATTTGCCAAATAATAAAGAAGGGTCTAATAATTAAAATGATAGTTTGAATCGGAACCTGCTTCCATGGTGGGGAGAGGGACCAAGATTTTCAGTTGAAATTGAACAGACTGATGTTTATATATACGAATTTTGATGACAAAACACACATAGGATGAATCAAGGTAATAGAATTCAGAAACTTGTCGCAATAGAAAAGACACATCCCAAGGTGTAAGATACAGATATCTGTAATAAAGACGTTCAGCAAAGAACCAGACTGAATTTAAAAGATTGTGCTCTGCATGCTGACTGAAAGAACTATTTATATTCTATTCAACACTTTTTAAAAATCCACAACACATAGTCATAACTAACCATTTTTAACAATTGTCTTATTAATTCAATTAAATTGACACCATCCAAAATTTTAGTCCTGTTTTCACTTAATTTACCAGTTTTTTGTTTTGACTCAATAAATCATAATGTAAATGCCAATATTTTTTTTCAGCACTTTTGATGCCAAGATCTGGAAATTTTTCCTTATGAGCAAGAAAGGTTGAGTGGCCATGACATTGAAATCTACAAAAGATCTAGTGATAGCCACAGTTAATGGTTACTATTGCCAGAGATTAAAATCACGAGGCAAAAAATATTTTCAGAGAAGTTAGTTGAATGCATTTAATACAGAATTGCCTCCAGAAAACTAATTAATGGGTTTTTTAATGTGATGGTACAAGTAGCATTAAACCACTGATAAACACATAATCCTCATGACTATGCACTCTTAACTTTCCCACATACTCTGTTCTTCCATGAAATAACTTTTTGATGTTAAAGCTACTTAAAAATTGTTGAATTTCAGAAGAATATGATGTAAGCTACTGATTTATGTTATATTAGTTTGGCTCAGCTAAAGAAAAGGGTTAAGCTACTTTACTATTTCAGGCTTTTACTTGGGCTTCATACAGCACTTTCACATCTGTTAACTCTTTGGAGCCTCACAACAATCCCAGTGTTAGGTATGTGCTATTATCCCCATTTGTTCCTGAAATTTTATCAATTTACCAAAGATCACACATTTAATAAGCGGCAGACTTGAGGCTTTAACTCATCTTTTGATACTAAGTTAAGTGCACTATTCTACTTAACACAATACAACACAAAAGTAAAAACTGGAGATATGTGGTTTGTTCCAGAAAATAAATTATTTGTCTATTACAGTGTTACCTTTAAAAATGGACTCCCATTTGGCCCATAGGCAGACAGTACATAGTGTATTCGATTTCGTAAAGTCTTAAAGGCTTTTGTTCATATTTAACCTAAATTATTCAATTCCATTTCACTGCTCCTCTTTCTGGCCACCATGTTGTGACTTTGAAATATTTTCTACTTAGAACTTTTTGCAGGCATATATAATTTCTTCTCCTCTCTTATTGGTTAGATTATATATAACTAGCTCTTTATATCAAATTTTCTGGTCCTTTATATGCAATGGCCTTTGTTTTTCTATAAATCTCCCAATCCCCCAAGTTGGTTCTCTCTAACTTCCAAACAATCCAGGAAAAACAGTCATTGACACTGCTACTCAAGAGTTACAGAGACAACCACACTGATATGCAAGCCTATTATTTTAAGTCTATTATAGACACAGTTCCCAAATATGCCAAATAATTTCTTAATTTGTTTCAGTATAGAACATCTATGGCATTTTGGTTTGATGATCAGTTTTTATTAGTTTCAACAATATTACTTTCTAGGATAATTATCAATTATCCGTGAGAGAAAGTTCAATTTTATTTTGTTGGGTAAATTTTCCTCATAAATCAGATTCTTAATAGACTATATGGAGAGGTCTCTCAGAATTATATGCAAAATGACTGCAACTTATTTCACTGTATTTCATTTTAAATGTCCTTTTCACATTTTCCTAGTATTTTGAAGCATTTCCAAATATATTATCATTCATACATCTTAAGGGCTATTACATGACCTTGAAAGGAAAATATGTTATAAGTCTCCTCTGGACCTCTATTCTCTTCTATAACTCACTGGGCATCAGTCTTCTTATTTCTTCCACAACCTCTTTCATTTTAGATCCAGAATTCACTCTTTCAGGAAGCAAAGTAGACAACAGTCTATTTTTAGACACACTGAGACAATGTCCCTTACTTTAAAAAAAAACATTGATGTTCAAAATTAAACAGGAAAGAAAACTCCTAATGTTTCAATTAGAGATAAAGTACGTAATAAGTGTAAATATTCCAAGGAGAAGTAATCCATGAATTTATAGTCCCAACAAAATGTTCCATGGGAGAGTGGAGAAGGAAAGATAGAGACTGTCAGGGACCTAAAATGGACAGAAAACTCAAAAACAGAAAGCAAATAGAAGAGACAAGAGATGCAGAACTAAATTAGGACTGGCTGTTTCTGGTTAGAGTGACCACTGTTTATTGCTGCCGTCTATGAGAACATTCTCAGCTATTCATAGACAGGAGCAAATTCTAATCTACATGTTGCAACAACCTGGCTTTGTATAACTACAGTGAAATTTTTTAGTCAAGTTGTTAATAATAATTTGTAAGAACCAAATCATAATGATATCAAAGTGTGCTCCATTCCAATTCCTTTTGTTTTCTAGTGAAATGTTCTTGTTTCCATCCTGAGCTTTCTTTTGATCACCTAATGCCAGACAGGCTAACCAGCGATTTCCTTAGTAATTATGATTAGCATATTATGAAGAATAGATATCATGGCCCTGCAATATATAAGCAATCAAGAAGATAAAAATGGGAGCAGAGAGGCTTTGTTATCAGTCCGTCAAACCCTCAACTGATTATAAATTCTGCTGTAACCAGAATAGCGGATTTAAGAGCAAGTGTGGTCATAAGCTTCTTTCTTGGTGTTTTGTGCCTGCGTATCATAAGGAATCCTGGAGCTAAATTCGTCTTTCTCTACCAGAGCACCTAAATAGGAGAGTTAGCAGTGCCTTTCCTTTTATTTCTTTCCTCTTGAGAATGTCATCATCGTTTATGGATTCTTGCATTTATACAAAACCCTCAAATTTTAAATGTGAAGGTTAAATCCTTAAATTAGAGTCCCAATTTAAAAATGCTATAATTATAGCTGAGATTATATTCTATCTTCTGTCACTCAAAACCTTCACAAAGCTTTGTATCATTTTAGCTTTAATTGTATCCAAGTTATAAGATTTAAAATGTTAAATTAAGAACAAAAACAGAATATTTTGTTTTCATTATTTCTCCAGATGGTTGGCTGATTTGATGATCTGATTTTAGGAAGCATCAGCGGGGTAAAATTATTCCAGATAAGACCACTTAAAAAAAAAAGTCACTTGAGACTGAATAAGTATCTGCCCTTAAGGATAACTTAAGGCATTATTTTAACCTGATATTTATAAGGACAATAAAGGATTATCTGAAAAGTAAACTCACGCTATGGGGTGAATCACATTCAACTTCCCAAACAGTTAATTTCTAAGCAATTAATGGCATAATTATATATAATTAAATTATGTCTATCTACACAATAAGTGGGAAATGACTCAATAAGCCACAGTGTGGTTCTGGTATTAGCTCCACTTTACTAGGACATTGGTGGAACCTGATCCAGGAGAGGTTACAGAAAATGGTTCTGCCCTGGTCCTGCCAGGTTTTCTTTTTCCGTTGCCTTGTTCTGTCTCATCTGTACAAGTTTACACCAAATCACCACTCCTTGAATCAAGGCAAAAGCAGTAATTTTAAAGAATTTTCGCTCTCCCTAAGTTTAGACTGCATTCACTCATTCAGCAAACATTTGCTGAGAAGCCCTTGTGTGCTTGGCTGTGACAAAGCAAGGCATGGCCCCTACTCTCAGGGAGCATACAGTCTCCCTAGGAAGAGAGATGTTAACCAAGTAAGTACATGTATGACAAATGTCACACAAGAGAAGCCCAGGGTATAATCTGTGGAGTCATGGAAAACATTTCTAAGAAAAGCATATGTAAGATGGAACCTGAATGATGTAAGATGAAGGGTGGAGAGAAAGAGCATTTCTGTCAATTAATTGCTTGTGCAAAGGTCCTGAGATAGGAACTGAAAGAAAACCTGCATGGCTGAAGTACAGGGAGTAAGGGAGCAAATGGTACATCATGAGGCTGGAAATAGAGGCAGAACCCTGTAGGCAATGTGAGGGATCATGAGTTGACTCATGGGCATGGGTAGGGGGAAGCCATTGAGGGGTTTTAAGATATGTATTGTAAAAACACCACCCTGAGTGCAGAATGAAGAATATGGGGAGGGGGGTGCAGTCGATTGGAGAGGCCAGGTAGGAAGCTTTAGGCAATAGTCTTGACCAATGTTGTTAATGTTTTGACATAGGGTGATGCAATGGTATTAAAGAGAAGTGGATGTGTGTTCAAGATATATTTGGGGAAACAGATAAGTCTTAGTGACCAAATAGATGTGAGTAGTAAAGGACTCCAAGAGAGCAGACACTTCTGGAGAAATAGGGGTACCAGGTGATTAAGGGGTAAAAATTTGAAATTCCTGCCAGAATTACAGAGGAGAGATAGCCCAGAGTTGGTGCCTAGATACACGTACACACACACACACACACACACTCACACCTTTCCTTCCTTTCAGCAGATTTACCTGTTACTCCTTCCATCGCCACCACCTCTTATTCCTGACCTGTCGATATTACATACCAGTGAGAAGGAGATAGGTAATAAACCAATAAACAGATGTCAAATGATTAAAAAGAAAAAGAAAAGGCAGACGGTGAGAGATGACTAAAGGTTCATTGGCTTGAACAACTGAGAGAGTTATCATTAACCAAAATGGAGAAGACCATGGAGAACCAAGTTTGGGGGAAAAGTCAGGAGTTTGGCTTTGGATACCAACAGGGGTTTGTTTATATAAATCATGTTTTATCTGTAGTATAGGATTCTATGCCACTCTTAACAAGAATGAGATAGATCTAAATGTACCATGTCAAATAGCTCTATCATTTGTTACTAAGTGAGAAAAGTCAGTTTCAGAAAAATTTATGTCCTATAATCCCACTGCTGTAAAAAAATATATACATATGCATATCTCATACAAAAATTTTTATGTACGAAAACACATAGAATAATACCTGGAAAAATATTCCCAAATCTTTAACAGTGTTACTTATGAAAAGTAGAAGGGAAAAGGAGAAAAAGGTGAGGTATTTCACATTTTATACTCTGAACTTGTGTATTTTAATTTTTTACAATGAGAAATGCATTCACATAATTTTTTAAATTTCATAAAACAAACAAAAAATTTGAATTCACTGAAAGATGCAATTGCAGAGGAACTGCTAAAGTTACAGCATCATGCAATAAGGCAGTGACCTCTTATGGGCTCCACAGAGCACCATCCCTCTTACTGAGCCAGAAGAAAGATTGGACATCAAATCGTGAATTTTAGTAAGAAAATAAAATTGTTTCAAGGAACCTCAAGAAATCTGAAACAGATATGAGTGTCAGAAACTCAGCTTTCAGGTTTCCCTGGTGTTGCAGTGGTTAAGAATCCGTTTGCCAATGCAGGGAACAGGGGTTCAAGCCCTGGTCCGGAAAGATCCCACATGCCACGGAGCAACTAAGCCCATGCGCCACATCTACTGAGCCTGCGCTCTAGAGCCTGCGAGCCACAACCACCGAGCCCACGTGCCACACCTACTGAAGCCCGTGCACCAAGAACCTGTGCTCCGCAACAAGAGAAGCCACCACAATAAGAAGCCCGTGCACCTCAACAAAGAGTAGCCCCCACTCGCTGCAACTAGAGAAGGCCCGTGTGCAGCAACAAAGACCCAACGCAGCCAAAAATAAATAAATAAATAAATAAATTTATTAAAAAAAAAAGAAAGAAAGAAACTCAGCTTTCAGAAATGGAAAGGATATCCCTAAGGCAAAACCACAGGAAACACAGGAGGGCTCACAAAAAGATGTGGAACTTTTAGACCATGTCAAGGATGCTATTTAAGGCAAAACAGGCAACCAACCTTGGAAGTCTGTGCCCAGAGGTCAACTCCCCAAAGGTGGGCATGGCTTTCAACAGTTTCTTTGCATACCAATTCTGAATCTGTACATCAATTGGTCATAAAGCTGAGACTGCCTGTATCTTATCTTGGGAGGAGAGGAGAGGAAAAATAAGATGTGTTAAGTGGCTCTTATATACCAGCCACTGGGCTAAAATATTGCATAGTCAACTCAGTTAAGCAACTAACAGACTCTAGAGGTGTGTGTTTGTAAACCTTTTACATGAAAACATGTCTTAAGTGCAGTACAAAGAGCTCTAGGGCAACAATCAGGTTCTTTCTTCTTTGTTTCCACAGTCCCTAGCACAAGACTAGGCACCTAGTAACTACTAGGTGTTCAATAATTGTTTACAGGTTGGTTGAATAGGCAACAAGAAATCATTCATGGGAACCCCATAAGTCGATCTTGTAAATCCTGTAAAACAAGAGTAAACAAAAGGACTTCTCTCTGAGCACTAATTATGTGCTGTGAACTGTCCCAGGTATTTTACATATTTCACTTCCCCCAATCCTCCCAAAACCCAATTCAGGTAGATTTTATTTAAAAGATGAGAAAGCTGAAACCCAGCAATAGTGACCTGCCCATGGTCATTTTGGTAATCAACAAAGCTAGATTTAAACCAAGTCTCTCTGACTCCAAACTTCATGTTTTTCCCCCTCTTTCCCAGTACTTCTTCAAAATGAATTCTCTGGTAATGCTATAGGGAAAAAACTCTAATATATTTAGTTTGCATATCTGAATTTTGTATATGTCATTTGCTTAAGGAGCATATGGATATATCCATATTTTTCTAGATTTTTAGTGGACATTGACTTTTACTTTACACCATGCAGGGTAAAGTAGAATGAGTCTACTCTTCAAAGTTTTGTTTTTTATGTGACTATTAAAAGTTTACACGAGAGATGGTCTATAAACTGTGTTTGTGGACACCCCCCACCTGGATTTTACCTAAAATAACCCAATTTACTAGAATACCCAAACATCAGAAGTCTTTGCCTCTTGCCACAAGGAAGCCTGAAGCTCTCTGGCAAGTGATGTTTCCAATCAGCTAGTTCTCCCATGCCCTACAGCTTGCAAACCTTCTTCTGCTTCTCAAATTGCTGACCCAGGGCCCTTCATCTTCTCTCCCATCAGCTCTCCTCACCTCCTACTTCTAGCAGGTGGAAGTTACCTGAACATCTTGCCATCACATCCACATGCCTACTTATATCTGTGTTCACGCTTCTCTTCCTGACCTCTTATTGTTGAGCAAGCATCCCTCTCCCTGTGCTCCAGGTCTCACCCTCTCCCTCCCGAGCCTTCTCAGGAATCTTGAAAAAGTGACTAATGGTAATCCCCTCTCCTGCAACTCTAACCTCTTCACTGGAGCCTTCATATCAGTATTTTTTAATTAAAATTAAAGACCTTCGAGGTCCCACATACCCTCAAGTTTCTTCTCTGACTCTTTCCTTCACTTCAGAGGCAAACTTTTCAAGAGAATTAACCTCAACTCTACATCTTCACGTCTCATTTCCCTTCAACGCACTCCTAGCCAGATTTTTGTCTCTACCCTTCTCCCAGGTGACCTTTCCACATATCATAGAAAGCCTCCTTGTAACAAATCTAGTAGATACAACTCAGGTCCCTTCTGAACTTGAGTTCTTAGCAGGATTGACACAGGTTACTACTGTCTCCTTAAGACACACTCTTCTTTACTTCCCAAGAAACACTGAGTTTTCTCCTACATCTTCGGCCTCCATTTTCAGTTCAATTTTCAGGGATCCCCCTGCTCTTCTTGACCATGAAATGAGGGTGCTCCTCAGGCCTTCCCCAGGCTCCCTTCTCTTTGCACTATGTCCTCTCTTAGAGGCAAGCTCATACACTCCATGACTTCAGCTACATCTGTACATCACCAACCCTCAAACTCTTTCTCAAGCCTAGACCTCTCTTCTGAGTTCCAAGCCAATCCATAAACTTAAGTGCCTAACTTGTCACATCTGCCATCTACCATGTTGATCTCGACAGGTCCAAAATGGAATGAATCATCTCCCTGCATATCTCCTCCTTAAGTATTCCCTACCTTAGTAAACAGCTCTCCACACAGCTATTCATGCTCCATACCAGGAGTCTTCTTTGACTTTTCCATCTTTTCCATCTTCCTCACTCCCTCCACTCACTTTATTAGCAAATCTTATTTATTCTGATGCCTATTAAAACATCGCTTTCTCCAGAAAGCCTTTTCTAACTCCCCAATCCTGGTTAAATCTACCTTTTTACCTTTATATATTTTATTTATTTATTTATTTATTTATTTATTTTGGCCACGTGACATGTGGAATCCTAGTTCCCTGACCTGGGATCAAACCCGCACCCCCTGCAGTGGAAGCGTGGAGTCTTAACCATTGGACTGCCAGGGAAGTCCCAAATCTACCTTTTTAGACTAACTGTATTCCCATAGAACCCTACAATTGTATGCAGTCACTGAACTTGTAATTGTTCCATGTATGTGAGTGAGTAAAATTGCTGGGTCAAAGGTTAGGTACATCTACAAGTTTGATACTTATTGTCAAATTACCAAATAGCCACCAACTGCTTTTATGTTTATTCTTTATACATTGTCAATATTAATCACATTTACATACATATTGTTTTGCAGTATATTTGTCACAGTTGTTCGATCATAGTTTATTTTTTCATGAATTTAATGCTCCCCATGAGTCCTTTTATGATCTGGCTTCCCATTTTCTAATTTCTTTACCTTTATTCATCTCTTTCTTGCCTGAGTTTTATTATTAAGTATTTATTCAATGACTCAAAGATACTATATTTGTTAATGCTTGCATGTTTGAGAATGTCTTTGTGCCGTTGTAATCAAATAATTACAGTATTTGTCAAAATATTGTATTATATCATATATAGCATAGTATTGAATTGGCAGAGGAGTAGACAAATTGACCAGTGAGACAGGATAGAGGATCCAAAAGTTAATCTCTGTATATATAAAAATTTAATATATAATAATAGTGCTATTTATATTCATGAAAATAGTGTTGACACAATGGACTAACCATCTGAAGAAATAATATTAGACTTTTATCTTAGGCTACATACAAAAATTAATTCAGATGAATTAAAATCTTAAATGTAAAATTTTAAATAATACATATCTTGTAAGAACATATAGGAGACTATAGATATAGGTAGTGGTAGGGGACCTTTTAACTAAGGCAGAAAACCTAGAAGCTATAAAATAAAAGGTAGACCTTGTAAATATATATTTTTAAAGTGAAGATTTATATATAGTAGAAGATACCATAAACAATATATAATAGAGTGACAAAGCTATTTGCAAGGCAGATGACAGATAAAGAGTTAATATTCATAGGTTATAGAAGAAGACACAACTAAAGGGAAAAGTGAATAAATGATATAGATATATAGATATACACACATATATATATATAGCAACTTCACAGAGAAACAAATCCAAATGGTAACAAACATGAAAAAAATGCTCCAAACACTAACAGATAGAGAAATATAAATTAAAGAACAATGCACTACTAATTCACACCACCAAAATGGAAAAATTTAAGAAAAGCTAAAAGGTTTTTAAGTGTATTATAAAGCTACTATAATTTTTAAAGTATGATAAATGGACTAGAACAGAAAGATAAATGGAATAAATAGAAAGATAAATGGAATTGAACAGAAAATTCAGAAATATGCCCAAATAGTTGTAAGAATGTATTATGTGATAAATGTAATATTTAAAATCAATTACAAAATGTAAATTATTGGACAGTTATATTGATTTAACTGACCAACCATTTAAGGAAAAGTTAACTCTTTATTTCACACGTGCCAAAATAAATTTCAGATAAACTAATGATTTCAATATTAAAAATGGAACCATGGTAAAACTGTCACTGTTTGCAGATGACATGATACTATACATAGAGAATCCTAAAGATGCTACCAGAAAACTACTAGAGCTAATCAATGAATTTGGTAAAGTTGCACAATACAAAATTAATGCACAGAAATCTCTTGCATTCCTATACACTAATGATGAAAAATCTGAAAGAGAAGTTAAGGAAATAATCCTATTTACCACTGCAACAAAAAGAATAAAATATCTAGGAATAAACCTACCTAGGGAGACAAAAGGCCTGTATGCAGAAAACTATAAGACACTGATGAAAGAAATTAAAGATGATACCAACAGATGGAGAGATATACCATGTTCTTGGATTGGAAGAATCGAAATTGTGAAAATGACTATACTACCCAAAGCAATCTACAGATTCAATGCAATCCCTATCAAATTACCAATGGCATTTTTTATGGAACTAGAACAAAAAATCTTAAAATTTTTATGGAGACACAAAAGACCCAGAATAGCCAAAGCAGTCTTGAGGGAAAAAAACGGAGCTGGAGGAATCAGACTCCCTGACTTCAGACTATACTACAAAGCTACAGTAATCAAGACAATGTGGTACTGGCACAAAAACAGAAATATAGATCAATGGAACAGGATAGAAAGCCCAGAGATAAACCCACGCACCTATGGTCAACTAATCTATGACAAAGGAGGCAAGGATATACAATGGAGAAAAGACAGTCTCTTCAATAAGTGGTGCTGGGAAAACTGGACAGCTACATGTAAAAGAAGGAAATTAGAACACTCCCCAACACCATACACAAAAATAAACTCAAAATGGATTTGAGACCTAAATGTAAGACCACACACTATAAAACTCTTAGAGGAAAACATAGGAAGAACACTCTTTGACATAAATTACAGCAAGATCTTTTTTGAGCCACCTCCTAGAGTAATGGAAATAAAAACAAAAGTAAACAAATGGGACCTCATGAAACTTAAAAGCTTTTGCACAGCAAAGGAAACCATAAACAAGACGAAAAGACAACTGTCAGAATGTGAGAAAATATTTGCAAACGAATCAACGGACAAAGGATTAATCTCCAAAATATATAAACAGCTTATGCAGCTCAATATTGAAAAAACAACCCAATCCAAAAATGGGCAGAAGACCTAAATAGACATTTCTCCAAGAAGACATACAGATGGCCAAGAAGCACATGAAAAACTGCTCAACATCACTAATTATTAGAGAAATGCAAATCAAAACTACAATGAGATATCACCTCACACCAGTTAGAATGGGCATCATCAAAAAATCTACAAACAATAAATACTGGAGAGGGTGTGGAGCAAAGGGAACCCTCTTGCACTGTTGCTGCGAATGTAAATTGATACAGCCACTATGGAGAACAGTATGGAGGTCCCTTAAAAAACTAAAAATAGAATTACCATAAGACCCAGCAATCCCACTACTGGGCATACCCAGAGAAAACCATAATTCAAAAAGACACATGCACCCCAGTGTTCATTGCAGCAGTATTTACAGTAGCCAGGTCATGGAAGCAACCTAAATGCCCATCAACATATGAATGGATAAAGAAGATGTGGTACATATATACAATGGAATACTACTCAGCCATAAAAAGGAAGGAAATTGTGTCATTTGTGGAGACATGGCTGGACCTAGAGACTGTCATACAGAGTGAAGTAAGTCAGAAAGAGAAAAACAAGTATCGTATATAAACACATGTATGTGGAACTTAGAAAAATGGTACAGATGAACCGGTTTGCAAGGCAGAAATAGAGACACAGATGTACAGAACAAACTTATGGACACCAAGAGGGGAAAGTGTTGGGGGTTGGGGGTGGGATGAATTAGGAGATTGGGATTGACATGTATACAGTGATGTGTATAAAATTGATGACTAATAAGAACCAGCTGTATATAAATAAATAAATAAAAATAAAACAAGAAAAAAACTTGCTTTACAATATAAGACTATGAGAAAGGCATTCAATTCTTTCAGAGATTTAAAACAATCTAATCAATATTCTAATCCATGACCATATTAGTAGAACATAGAAATACCACAGGTATGCAAAATAGGTAACTGGGGACTAATTCACACAGTTTAACTCTAGAGACTTGATTAAAATGGAAATAAAACACTTTGATTTTATAAATTTACTCCACTTTAGTATGCATACAACAGAGAAAAACTTGAAATCAACATTCAAAAGTAACAAACATTATTTACTAAATCTGTGAACATGCACAGTACCACAGCCTGTTCTTACAAATGTTTCCCCTAATTTTCTGCATACTGTTGTGCAGTTCTCTTTCTTATGTATCACCCTCTGCCCCTTTGCCTCTTCATTTCTTGTACTTGTGTAGGTGACCTATGGAGAAGAGGGTCGGCGAGGGTGAGCATGGGCGATCAATGAGCATGACTTCCACCTTGTCCTGGGAAGCTCCACAGGACCCCACCCAGTCTCAGGGGCTTCTAAATTCCAAATTAAGAAATTTTGCTCCAGTCATACTTTCACTCAAAGATTAATTACCATTAAGTTAAAAGGGGTGCATAAGACGAAGAATCTTCCCTTATTTTTCCTGTCCCTACCCTCTGAGGGTATTGCAGAAAACAGAGTTTTGTATTTACAACCACCTAGACATAATAAAAGAGATTAAAACTCTACAGAGAAGAAGAGAGATTTTTGTTTTCCTTTATTTCAACCAGCTCAATTCAGATACCTAGGACAAGAAAGAATAATTATTCTCAAAGTTACTAGTTTAAAACCAAGTAACTAGAAATTTTGCAACATATAAAACAAATTGATGATATGAATATCAGTACCACAATCAGTAAGCAATAACGACACGTGTGAGTCCATTTTTTTAAAGGTACAGGAACCTGAAATGTATTCCTTTTTTATTTTGCATATTCTATTTGAAAATGTATTTCTTAGATTTGATCAACACCCTGAGTCTTCTAACACAGATCTCACCTAGCCTTTTGCAGCAAATATACATCTTACAAAATACCTAGTAAGAGTAAATTTTCAATCACTTACAAGCTGCTTTCTTCATTGATGTGACTAGAGCTAACATCTTGACAAAACCTATACTTTGAAAAGCACAAAGGCAAAAAGTTCCAAATTACTCTGTCAAAACACAAAAACACCATCCTCATTTCACACCACAATCTTACCCTCCCTCCTTTTCCCATGGATAAATAGTTAAAACCAATAAGAACAGAAGAGTAATCGAATTACTCACGTTGTATGAGAGTATTAATATAAACAGTAATAGACTAATGTCAAAAAGAGGATACATTTAGTCTGAATCCTAAAAAAATATTTTGATTGAGAATAATCCAACAGTGGATGAATTTGCCTGGTGAACTAATTAGAACAGAGTCCTTGCTCATCCAGGGTCTAGAAAGAATCCTCTGAAGTTTAAAAAATTCATAAACTTATATATTATTTTATCTTGATATCGCTCACATTTTATATTAAAAAGATGCAAACATTTTTGTGACACAAGTTTTCACTTGTTTTCTATTTTTAAAAACCAGAAAACTCTTATCTTATATTCGACTTCTCATTTGAATACATCTGTTCACAATGCTTGTATAGTACATTTTTCAATGTGCTTTAGCTCAAAATTAATGAGAGAAAAATTCTAAAATCTCAGAAACATAAAAGTCATATGTTACAAGGGAATGTATTGATTTAGTAGTATTTTCATGTTTATGTAAATGATCCATAAATTTAGCAGAAATTGAAAAAATTTTTAAACATATGAATACCTGTAAATAACAACAGAGTTACAGAAATGTATTCATATAAACTGAGAAACTTGGAACTCAGCAGAAAATTGACTTTCATAAAAACTTTCATGTGTATGATTGGCATCTTGAGAAACAGTGTTGTTATATTTTTATAAAAGCAAAATGCATATTTCTGATTTTACTTATACACAAAGAATAATGCACTCTTCTTCGTTTGTATATATTGATGCATCATTTTAAATATTTATACAAAGAAAGCGAATCCTAAATACGTTTCATCTCTGAGTCTCTCTGTTTGACCTCTGTCATAATACCATTTCTTGACTTAGAATCATTGATTCCAAGGTATACACATTCATTTATAAAGTATGTCCTACTAACTAAATCGTTTATTCTTAGAAAAAGCCTCTTATATTCAGATTTACCTTTCAGGTGAAATTAAAATTTAAACTTTGAAGATCATGTTCCATATAAATGTGAATTCCTCCCACCCACATTTAAAATGTTGGTGATATCTTTTATTTATAGAAATACAAATACTATGGTCATTGATGGATTGTCTTAATTTAATGAACAGAACATTTATAATATCTATAAATGTAACACTGAAAGTGAAAAATTCTAACCTTGATTTTAGAAAAAGCACTATTTATTTCCAAAACTGATATTCGAAATTATGGATCTAACAGAAATTATGTAAAGTTGCCATTTAATAATTAAAAGCAAAAAAAACACCATAGCTTTTATTCAGCCAATGAATCCCCAACTCTAGAATTTCAAATTATAAACAGTTGGTATTTCCAACACCAGTTAATTATCACTGAACCACAGAAGGGTGGTAAATACTCAAAACTAAAGGGTTTTCATCCTTTGGAAACAATATGAATATTAGTGACACCTGACAAAAATGGCCTTTGCGCTGTTTAACATTTAATCAAGTAGTTAATATTAAAACTGGAGACAGAAAAGATGTGTTGAAAGCAGTTACTTGTATACTGAGATTCGGAGAAAAACTACATGTGGTTTCCATTGTCCTATAGCCAACATTTTGGAATTTCTTACAGAATGATATATTTACATTTCTCAAAACTGAAAAAGTCTGCCTTCTTATTGAAGTTTACCATATGTCAAAACACTTCAAAAGCTAAATATTTTATATAAAGAAGGAGAAACTGACTAATCTATAGTGTATATAAGATTAACCAAAGGAAATTTCAGGATGTCAAAAACAGTGTTCTAGTTGTCAGTTAATTAATACTCGAGTAATCCTTGATAAATCCTAACCAATGTTTTAATTTATGTGACTCTATCAAATATGTTCATTATATTCTTATACAGCTTGTCAGTTCAGTAACTTATGTGTAAAAGTTAATAAAATATCTGTAACACTATATTTTAACCAGTTCAAGGGTACTCTAAATACAGGATCTTCATATTTATTCAATTAACTGAATTCTATCAGTAAACACAATGACCTCAGGGCCTAACTCATAAAAAATGCATTATTTACATGGAATCTTCTTGAATTTGCTTGAAAAATTAATTATAAAGCAAACTTTTCTCAGTTTATGTACATAGCAATTACCCCCAAGCCCTTGAAAGCAAATGTTATTGAACACAGCTCACCTACATCAATGAGATGACAGAAGCATCAAAAACTTCAATTTGTATCCAAAGGCTACATGAGTCAACTTACTGTACATGCACAGACATTTTACTGTTCTGTAAGGCATGCTGTTGCAAGCATAATATCCATTTAACATATGGTAAAGATGGGGAACTATAAAATGCACCTAGAAAAAAACCCAGCTAACAACAAAGAGCAGATAAGTGAACACTTCAAATCTCAAAATATATACCAATCAGCAAGTCTGAATAACATCTCTCCCAGGATATGAACAAAAATGACTAACACAGATTTTATTGTATGCATCTTTTAAATCGTAATAACTGAAAAGATTATATATAGATCTAATCCAAGTGAACCTAGAGTCACAAAGTGTTACCACTAAAAGAATAATTGTATCAGATGCCTAACTAATAAGTATTTTACCAAGACTTGGCAAATAAGTTGAGAGATGAAATTCTAAAAGGTGACAGAATAATAGGCAATAATAATGGAGACTTATAAAACACATTCCATGGTTGATAAAGTAGTTGACTTCTTGAGAGAACTGTAAAATTATCAGGGAAAGGAGAGCAGATGTTACACATTTGGACTTGGTAAAGCATTTGATGCACTGCTTCATGAAAAGTGACTTGAGAAATTAGTCCAAATTGGCTTGGATCTGATCAGTGTCACACAGATTGAAAACTGCTTGAAAATCAGTAAACAAAAGATCATAACAAATGGCCACATATCCATTTGGGGTAGAGATCAGCCACTGGAATTGGTGTTAAATCTGGTCTTAGTTAATGGTCTTATGAATTTTTTTTTTTCAAATAAACAATTTTAATAGAAGTTTCAAATGCTGCTGCATTGAAAGATGATGCCTACAAAAGAAAATTAAAAATAATAGAGTTACAAAGAAAAGAGTTAAACACACAGGAGATAGTGTGAAATTTAGCTTATAAAAATTCACTCCAGAAAATAAGATGTGACTATAAAAGAATGATACTGATTTTTTTTTTAACACAGACACCAGAACTTACAGATCCAAGTAAATCTTGTCCTTCAAAGTATTCACCATGAGAAACCAAATATTTAGTCCAGGGATACTGTCACTGTTCAAAATGTTTTTGGAAATTCATATGTGAAATCGCCTTAAGAAATCAGTGCCAGTAAATTTTAGTGCCCTTTATGAGCCATATAAGAAAATGTGTCATCACAAAACAGCCATGCTTAATTTTTTCCTACACTTCATTTGTAATAAAAATTTATATTTCCCAGCTTCTTCATCAGACTTAATGCCAAACAGCCTTTAGCTAGTTCTAAAAATTAAAACCACCCTCAGAGAACTAAGATTTGTTTCCACTAAAATTATCTGAAAGAATACACCATACATATATTTTTTCACAGGCTTATTTATTCCACCAATGCTTAATGAAAATCTGCTCTATGTTTGTCCCTACTCTTTGACTCTGCAAAGGCTACAAAAACTAAGTAATGATTCTTGCCCTCAAGGCACTCACATACTGGTTGGAGGAGACAATCACATAAATAATTACACTAGTGTAATGAAACTCTGGTAGATGCATGCTCAGAATTCTGTAAGAGCACAAAGGGGATCTGAGGAAGGGCATTCCAGCAGCAGCAGATGTTTGACAACAGTACAAAATTCGGAAACTGGTGGTAGCTCCAATGGGAGCACAGGGTAGATGGTGGAGCAGCCTCAGAAGAAGAGACAGGAAAAAAATAGGAAAAAGTCAAGATTAAATGTCATACTGAACAGCTTGAACTTAATTCTTCAAGCAGAAGAAAAATAAGCTAGGGAGTCATATGACCTGACCTGTGACTTTTCAGGAAAATAATTAGGGGTTGTGATATGAAGGATGGCTTTGAAGAGAGAGAGACCAGAATCTCAGAGAGCAGTTAAAGGATTTTCATCAGGCTTTGGCCTCCACCACTCCATCTAAAGTGCCTTGTCAAGGTCACCAAAGGTCTATACTATGGTCAGTTCTCAGTGGTCAATTCTCAGTCCTCACTCCATCCCCCTTGATGCACTTTTCTCACCTGGCTTCCAGGATACTGTGCTCTCTTGGTTTTCTTCCTAGGAGAAGAAGCTTGTTGGTAGCTCCTTCTGGGTCTCCTTTCACTGATTTCCGCTCTTTCCCCCCAACCTCTGAATGATGGAGCACTCCAGAGTGCAGTCCTAGATTCTTTTCTCTCTAGTTAGTTTCTGGTGATTACACCCAGCCTCATTGCTTTAAGTGCCTTTTATATAAACCTGAAAATAACCCAAATGTTCATCAGTGTGAGAATAGATGCATAAGTTGGTACATGCACTCATTAGACTACTACACAGCAGTCAATTGAATTACAGTGACTTCAACAATATGGGTAAATCTTAACAGATAAGAATGAAAAGTAAACATAGGAAGGTAAAGGCATGCTATTTGTAATCACACATATTAAGAAGTGAAAATTCAGAGGAGATAAATGGGAACAGAAAATGTTTAGATTTGAATATATTTCAAGGGCATTTGTAAAAGATTTACATAAACTATATAAGAAAGCGAAAGCAGGAGGAAAAGAAGAAGAGGTGAAGAAAAGCTGTGAATAAATTAAAGAAGTTCAAAATTTTTCCTAATACACATTGTATAATTATTAGTACTAAGATATAAGTTAGGAAAGAAAATCTGAGTACTACTGAGTATTATTTGTCTTTTTTAAGAATTAAATTAGGTCTCATTTCCTGAATATACACCACAAGAGGAGATATCCCCACATTAGCTACTACCCACTTCCCAGTGCAAAAGCATACTTCCCTCTTCCAAGCTCTACAGATATTTCCAAGACAGTCTACCTCCCCTTGACCGTCTTTATCTTCCTCCTTGTCTCCTATTGACCATCAGTGTCAGGCCTACAGTAGATGCTCAAATGTTTATTGAATACTTTGAACTTAATTTACTATGATTAGGCTTCTCTCTTTAAGATTTAAAAGAATGTTTAAGGAATTATTTAGTTCTATATTTTAAAAAGTTGTACTGGGATGTGACAAATGAATATCTTCTGTGAAACAAACAGAAGCATCCCATATCATTCCTGGGATTATTCTTTATTAGGTATCTGTTGCAGCATATAATATGTGGACATCACAGAGTTTGGTGAGTGAGTCTCCTAAGTTTAGCCCACTTACTCATCTTCTTTTCTTTAGTCTTTCTGCACTTACAACTTGCCTGCCTCCCATCCCCATCCCCATCCCCATCCCCATGGCAACCCTACCCTTCCCTCTCTTTCAACCACCACTGCCTCCAACAATGTCAAACTCCAAGGAGAAAGCAGAAGAGTCTGACAGGTTAAAGTAGAAAGGGGAAAAGAATCCAAAGTACATGGTAGGAATTTAATAAATATCTGTTGAGTGAATGAATAAATGAGTTATGTACAACTAGGCTTGGAAGAGAGGAAGAGGACAGAAGAAGGAGCTGGAAGAGGTGGGAAGTTGCTCAAGATGAAAACATGAGTGCTTCTCATAGAATAGGTAGAAAAAGAGAACTCCCTTGAATTGTGAAGAGCTGGTAAGGAGAGGGTCATAGGAATTGAGAGTATTTGGGAAAATTTTCTCACCTGTTCTGTAGCCTACACTTCAGTCAGCCAAAGAGCATAACCAAGCTTCTTCATGTATTCAGCCCACTGACCTACTGTCTATCTCATTCTGCACCCTATTAGGAGGGATGATAAATTTGAGGGTGGTGGGGACTGAGGGTGGGGGTAGAGGAGGTAGAACTGGGCTAAACCCCCCTCACTGGTCCACTAACCGTAGAAATTATAATGTTATCCAGCAATTCCTAACCCCACCTGATTCCATGCTCAGCCCTCTGGTGAGCAGAGTTAACAGCGTGAGAGATAGAATCAGCTCTGTGCCCAGATCCACTGCTTTGTTGCTGATACAACTGCAAACATTCCAGAAATGAATCCTCCCCCTGCCTGTCAGGACCCATCTATTCTAATTCCTCTCCCTGATCTTGGAAAACTAAAAAAGGACCAGTTACCCTCTGAGTTAGTCGGAACTTCATTTGTTCTCAGTGAGGAATCATATACACAGGCACAACTGTGCTAACTATTAGCCTAGATCAATAGTCTCAACAGAAAAGGTCAAAGGTCCAATGGGCTCTGGGAACCCCAGACCACATTACTCTCCACCTTGACCAACTTGACAGACAAGCTCAAATTGCTCTGGCTGTCCCCTTTCAGTGCATTAGCAAAGAACTTCAGGGCTTGAAACTAACAGTCCTTTCCCCTACATTAAATGCTTTTTAAAAAGTAAACAATAATAAGCAGAAGATGACAAAGAAGAAATTGGAACAATAAGGACAAGGATAATAAAACAGGACAAGAATTTTAATAGCTGGCTTACTTTTCAAAAAGGAAATATACACAATTTTGCAGATTTCTTTTATAGAAAGAAATATTTCTATTTTATTTCTTTATTTCATAACAATAAAAGAGATTTGTGGGGGACTCTGCTGAATGGCATATGGAGATCTGTATGCCTGAGTAAGATCATACTCTAGGGTATAGCAAAGCATCCCAGCCCTGAGTTTTGGAGGACTCTTGCTACAGACCAGACTCAAAAGGCCCCCGGCATTAAAAAATGACCAGAGGCTCTTATACATAAAAACAGCTCAGAAACTTCCCGTATTGACTTCCTATTGCTGCTATAACACATTTCCACAAACGTAGTGGCTTAAAACAACACAAATGATTATCCCACAATTCTATAGGTTAGAAGTCCAGCACAGGTTTTACTGGGCTAAAATCTAGGTGTTGGCAGGGCTACATTCCTTCTGGAAGCTCTGGGGAAAATCCCTTTCTTTGCCTTTTCCAGCTTCTAGAGGCCACCTTCACTCTTTGGCTTCTCCATCTTCAAAGCCAGCAACGTTGCATCTCTCTGACCATTCTTTCTTAGTCACATCTCTCTCTGAGTCTCCTCTTTGGCCTGCCTCTTCCACTTTTAAAGACCCTTTTAATACAGTGGGCCCACCCGAGTAGTCCAGGATAATTTCCCTATTTTAAGGTCAGCTGATTAGCAACCTTAATTCCACTGCAATCTCATTCCCTTTGCCATATTAGCTAACTTATTTACAAGTTGCAGGGATCAGAAAGTGGATATCTTTGAAGGTATCTTTATTCTGTCTATCACACTTCCTTATTACTCCCAACGCAAATTGGAGGACCAGCCTCTCTCTTTCCAAACCTTCTTTTGATGGCTAGTTTTACCTAATGTCACCTTTCTAAAAAGTTTTGGAAGGAGGTCTGGAACTAAAAGTCCCCCAGGGTGGGTACTCAAGTCTTTTAAATGAGCTTCAAGTGACACTAAGTTTTAATGGAAACTATATACACCTTAAAAGAAACACAACTGCTGACAGGGGAGAATTTCAGTAAATAAATATATTTGCCCATAAGATACGTAATTACATTTTAAACCACTAATGCCAGTAAACCTAATACAAAACACAATGTAGCCTGAGTACTGAAATTTTGGATAGGTTGATAGACTTTTTAAATCGTTTTTAAGGGTAGTTTATTTTCTTCTTCCTTAGCACGGAAACATTAAAAAATGTACTCAATAAATAAGCAAACGGAAGGAGAATCAATCTAATATCAAAGTGATCTGAGACTTAATGCCAGGTCTCAATTTGTATGCTGACGTTCCCGAATATAGGGGGCTGAAGGTCAGGGACTCTGGGTAACCTCTGCATTAAGAACGCCTTGAGTTGGGAAGAAAGAGAGCACCCTTTCTATTCTATACAAAGGAGCAGCTCTAAAGTCATAGTCCCTCAAAAATTCTATGTAAAAACAGCTTTGCAAGATTTGAAGAAAGTTTTATTCCAAACTCCAGGCCACACAGCATACACACACATAATCAATATTCACACTGAGGATGTGAAATAAATATGCACACCACCTCCTACTATTTTACAACACTGTCTCTCGTCACACAGACAAGTAAATTCAATATCCTCTGTATGTAACAGTAATTTGAAAGACAAATAATAAAAGTAGAGAAGAGAAGTGCATTTGTGGACACTTACTGTATGCCAGCCACTTTGCACGTCTTATCTTATTTGATCCCCACAACATGCAAGGTGTGTGTTACAGGACACTAAGAGGACCCAGGCTCTAGGAAGCTAAGAAATTACCTGAAACTTCACATGCAATTAATAGGTGATATAGTTGAGATTTGAATTCAGGAAAATCTGCCTCTAAAGATTAGTCATATACTCAACCTACTTTATTAGTGACAAGTAGTTTTCTCTCCAGCAAAATCCTTACTGGTTATTAAAAATAAAAGTGCTAATATTCAAAAATGATTAGTCATATACTGTGACATCACACTGACTCTCAAATTAAGATGTGTAAAAAGTGTTCTGAGTTCTTAATAGATATTATGTGAAATATGAGCCAAGACTTCGTCATAAATCTAAATTTAGCCACTGGAAAGAAGTCCCTCTTCATTATATCTGTAAGTAGGACTCAACTGTTCATTTTACATGTCCTTACAATAGTAATCAAACATTTCTTCTTTTGTATTATATGTGTTTTCAAACTGCTATTAAAGATCGTTGGTCAGCAGCCCTTGCGTCTTTTAGCATTTCACTGCTAACGCTCTACAAACTTGACCAGCCAAAGAAAACGCAGATGGTCCTGTGGAACACAAACCGCGGCAACATATGGTATGCATTTATTCCAACAAAGTGTGCTTCTTAACCTCTGGGTGTCGCTCCACCATTTCTTTATAAGGCTACTCATTTCCAAGGAAGGTTCAGTTTCCAAAAAGAGGGCAACAGGCCCCACATGTGTTGTATGGCCATTCAGATGCATATAATGTGTCTGAACGCCTTTAAGCAAGTGCATTTAGCACATGCTCCCTAACACTATCATATGTATTTATGAATTATCTCCCCCAAAATGGTAAGCCCCTTGAGGGAAAGTGCCATGCCTGATATCTCACCTTATTAGCCACACATGGCAGAGTAACAATACTATCTGTCATGTATATGGCACTGTGCAATCTCTAAATTGCTCTTATAGATAAGCCCCTAACTGCAATGTGACATTTGCCACATCATCCAGATGAGGCTCACAGAGGCTAAGCAATTAGCTGGAATCACAAACTAGTAGGTAATGTTTTCCTCTAGCCCACAACAGAGAAGTAGTTATTCCCTGTCTTGCATACTTTGTTATTTTCTTCTTCTAAGGTTTTTATTATAAGGACTAATGCCTATTGGCCTTTGCATTAAAATAAATATCATATAGTGGTAGTATACATAAGTGCAAGCCACTGTTCTTAGGGCTTTACAAATATTAATTTATTTAATCCTCCTCGCATCCCCACAAAATAGATGCTGTTTTTATCTGCATTTTACAGATGAAGAAACTGAGGCACAGAGAGATGAACTACTCCAAAATCACAGGACTGGTAAATGGCAGCAGTGAGGTTTGAATCCAGGAAGTCTGGCTCCAGAGTCCATGCCCTTAACTTATTCTGCTCTGTTCTGCCTGAATAAGAATCTACAAAGTTCTTTACTCAGGACATGTGAGCCTTTGTTCAACAAGGGGGAAAAAGGTGTGTTTATTCCTTCCTACGTGATTTATTTGATTATATTCTAAAACCTTTCTTCATGCCAATAGAACTCCACGTAAGTACTATACTAAATTTTCCTGTACTGAAGGCATGTGCAATGGTTACCTTGATTGACACATAAAATACCCAAAACAAAATACCCCAAGACTTGAGGATTTTTTGTTTTATGAATTAGAGACATGAAAGGATTACCTAGGTATCAGAAGTGTTATAAACTCACATCTGTAAGTCTTTCTTGGAGATTTTCATATTTCTTATACAAGAATGTTCCCTGTCTGAAATATTTCAGTGTTCACTCTGTATCTGAGCTTGAAAATTATCTAATCCTTTTTAACTGTTAATTTTCAACTACTTTTTCTTCACACATGCTTTCAATATAATGTTTAACACTTTTTATGTTTTTATTCCAGTCGTCTTGAAAACATGCTAGTAAACATGCAAGCATATTGTAAAGGTTTAAAATTCGTGGTGTGTATACATATATCAACAGGAGTTATGAATTATGTATATCTCAAGCCTATATAAATTAGATTTTGAAGAACAAGTATCACAGTACTCAGGCAGGTCATAATAAGAGATTCCATGTGAAATGTAAAAACTACCTTGAATAAATTATCCATTAGTTAACGCTCTCATTAGAATGACATATTTATTATTTCTGGTTTTGTGACATTCCTTTAATGCACTTTGACTAACTGTTCTAACAGCATGTTAAGAAACCATTGCAGGCCTTTTTCCCCCCCTTGGAATTAGCAGACTTTATTTACATTTGAACTAAAATAATTTAAAATAATATAACATTGAAAACAATCACCCATTTCCCAATGTAGAATACCATTTTCTTCTGCCCAGAAACACTTAATTGAAGCAGGATATAACTTTAGTAATTATTTTTGCACGGAATGACTCTAAAATTAATAGTCAATTGTAAGACTGTTTAAAAATTGGGAGACTGACAATCAAAACAATCTTAAATGCTTTTTTTGTGTGATGAAAAGGAGTGATCCTTTAATTCCCTCACACACATTAAACTGATTTCACAGACTTTCTGTACTGGTGTTTAACATAGTCAAGTGCTTGAGGTTACATAAAATAAACAATCTTGAGATCTTATTGCAAATGTTTGCAATTTATGATGTAAACTGATTTGTGAAAAAATAACAGGATCCCATGTCACCGAAGCCAAAAAGGCATTTTTCAGAAATCAAAATAGTTCCGAAATTTGAGCATTGCATTATGCTAAAGTATTACCATCTGAGGATCTAAAAAGTTACAAATCTGGGGGAAAACTCAAAATAGATATTTATCAGCTCAGCTTCAAGCTAAGGCCTCCGATCTCAATGGGCCTCCTGCATATCAGGGTCTTTAACACTAATGATGTTTTGAGTAAGCAGTTTTCCCCAGGGATTTTATAGCTTGGGAAGGCTTTGCACACCCTGAAATATTTGGGGGACAACCGGGGGAAATTTTAATTATTTATTGCGATTATTGAGCTTGGACCAAAACAACATGCATGTTGGGGCATATGTGAATTTAAAGTGAAGCTTTCCTCCGACCACTTCTCAGAGTGGCTCTGGAAACTCGGGTTTTGGAACCTCTTGTTCCCACACCCAAGCGCCTGCCCGGGTGGCCGTGGCACTCCGGGAAAGCGGGCTCTGCTCGGGCGCCTGTGGGAGGCTGGACCCCCGAGGGACCGGCCCCGATGGGAAAGGAAAGGCGGCCTTGGTCCTCGCTGAGTCTCGGGAGAGCGGACTCGGGAGGAGGCGAGGACGCCGCGGACGGCCCTGACGCCGGTCTCACCGACCGCGCCTGGCTCAGGTACCGCCGACGGGGCTGAGAAACTTTGGCCTTTCTTCTTCTCGCCCTGCCGGGCTGCGTCCGCGGGCTCCTCTGCCATCCGCACTCCCGCCAGGACCCCATCCCCGCGGGCTCCGCGCCCAGCCCAGCCGGCTCCGGCTGCCGGTAACGTTCCAGCCGACGTAGGCCGCGCTGCCGCGCCCCTTCGCTGGTGCCTGGCGCCCGGCCGGCCTGGGCCCGGACGCAACGCCTCCTTTGACCTCAGGCTCCCCGAGCTCAGCTGCGGGGACAGGCTGGGCTCCGCGTCGGCCGCGCCCTTGGCTGGGCCCCGGACGGAACCGCCAACCCCCGGCACCAAGTTCTCCCGTGACCGGCGACCTCCCTCGGGGTGTCCGGGGAAACGTCCGAGCCCGTGTCGGGGGCTGGATTAGGGCTGGGGCTTGGAGCCTGCCCGTTCGGACCCTGGACCCCGGCGCCGACGGGAGCCAGCCGGAGGCCACCGGCCCTGGCGGGAGGCGCGGCGCGGCGGCTTCAAAGCGCACCCCGCCCCCAAGCAGATGTTTATTATGAAAACTCGGGACTCTTGTCAAGTAGAAGACCCGCAAGGCCTGAGCTCTGAATACGGCCCAAGTCCTGTTCTGTGGTCTTTGAAGACTAAAAGATGAAAATAAACATATCACCCACGTCTACGCGGAGGAACAGCTTTGAGTGCGAGCTCAACCCGGGAGAGGGCCGGGTTGGGGAGGACGGAGCAAGGCCCGAGGATACGGGGCTTTGTCGCAGAGAGGGTCTCCTCTACGCATCCTCCGCCCCCTAGGGGGCCCCAGGGGACACTCGGGACACCCTCAATTTTGGCGGAGGGTGTCCCCTATCCCAAGAGTCCGAGAGGGAAGGGAAGGGAAGGTCAGGTCCTGTCCCGGGTCTTCACAGTCTGTACCCACCCGCAAACAGGCAGAGGCTTCGGGCTTAGTAGGCAGGATTTCTTCCGGGAGAGGGGACGGGAGGAGGAGGGAGGGAGGGAGGGGCTCCTCGGTATCCGGAGGACGGCTAAGACCGGCTTTTCCTAAACACGATCCTAGCTTCTACCTTTCCCTAAATTTAACGAACGAAAAATCTGTTTGGGCCAAAGCGCTAAACTGAAGTGGGAGGCGGGGGACCCGCTCTCCCCGGCACCACCGCCCCGCTTCGCGGCCCTTATCTCACTCCCAAACCGCCACCGACTCCGGGAAGGGTCGGCGACCTGGGACCAAGTGTCTGTCTTGCCACAATTAACCCAGGTGGATTTCACACCGCGTGACCACGCTTTCCTTCCTCCCCAAAATGTTCCCCAAATGAACTTAAAGGGCGAAAGTGCAGCAGAATGAAGAACGAGAGTCCGTCTTGGGGAAGGGGGTTATTCTATGTTATTCTACATGTTATCTGTTCCTTTATTGATTTGGTGTAAAATCAATCCGGTTTCTGTGCTGGGTGGATAAAATGGGGCGGGCGGGGGGCATTTTCTCTCAGGGCTTCCGAGAGCCACAGAGCCACCATTCTCACGGTCCGGTCCCTTGATTGCCGCACATAGGAGAAGAGGCAAGCGCTTTTCCAAGCTGGTATAGTTGAGAGAGACACACATTCATCAAAAAGGAAGAAAGAAAGACTATCCCGGATAGTTTAATAGTAACAGGAACAAAGATGACGCGAACCCCATCAAATGAAACAATACTATTTTCATTCAATTGATCGCAAAGTGTCTTCAATTAATAACTTGGCACTTATTTAAAAGGTTTAACAGAGGTGAGACCGAAACATTTTGTACCGACAACACGTCATGAAATAACAGAATCTTCTTTTGTTTAAAATAACTTAATACACTAGAAAAAATATGGCAAATATAAATAATTTTGTTTTCATGGAGAACAAATAGTTACAAAGCTCAACCGCATACCAAAGTTCAGCTAAAAGAGCTTTTCCTCGTTCTTGTATAAGGGATTAAAAAAAAAAACAAAAAAAAAAACTAAGGAGACTTTTTTTTAGAGAATTGGGATACAGATTGCTTAGTCCAGGGTATCCCAGTTTAAATAGCTACATGAATTGAGACAAACAAAAATATTACTTGAATATACACCCTTGTGAGATAAAATGCAAATGTTGAAAGTCAACTATCAGTTCACACGTTATAGCCAAAATAAACTTTGTTCTTGTTTATCAACATATTTTACACAAACTTAGTGCCTGTATCTATCTGGGTGTTGTTTAAAGTGAGTGTGATGGGACAGAGAGGGGGAAATAAAGGACGGTCCTCAAATAGGACTTTAGGAAATCTGCAAGAGGGAATACAAGAAAAGGGGGAGGAGAGGGGACTAACACTGAGCGCCCACTATGTATCAGGCACCACGTGAGGCGCTGTACCTTCATCGTTTCATTTATCTTTTCTTTTTCCTTTGCCCACATTTTCTACCTGCCTCTGTTGTCTTGGGACAATCAGAGTGTAACTTTTTTGCCCTTCAGACTTTTTTCTTTTGTCCCCCAGGATTAAAGACGGGACAAAAATAAATATACATAGAAATATATATATCAATTTCCAGATGCTTTGGGTATTGTTTTTATACTGGAAATGAAAATGGAGTTAAGTGCATGTGAGTAAAGCGGGGAGTGGGGGAGACACCATCAATGGAATACAAGTAACATGCAAACCGGAATTTACTGTCAGCAGTCTGGACAGTTCTGCCATAATAATTTTCTCAGAGAAATCACTATCTGTGGTATCAGTTTTGTATTAATATCATTTTTTTTCTCTCCTCGTTTTTATACTGTCTTCCCTCTTCTTGCTCTTCCATACGTGGTGGTTTTTAACTCAAAGCACCTGATTCAACGTAAAAGGAGGCCCGCCTCTCTTATCAAATTTCTTGTATTAAAGTGAACTTCGCAGAAAAAGGTCAGTTTCAAAACCTGTGAACTTCCCAGCTGCGTACATTTTTTTCATCTTAATTCTTTAAATAATTATACCTCTTCCTTCTGTTTTGCCTTCTTAGCCCATTTTAAAAAACATACACTTTAAGTTGGTAACTCCCCACCCCCCACCCCCGCCCCAATTCTCTCGAGATTCGTCCAGATTCTTTTTCCATATTTTTTAATGTACAAAATACTTTAAATTTTTTTTCTTTTTTGTTCCTTGGTTCTCTCTCCGATTTCAGCTTCTGACGAATAGCAATAAGTTCCCTTTCTCTATTTCTCTCTGGTTTGTCTTTTCTACCTTTTTTCCCCTCATTTTTTATTAACAGGATTTTTATTTCTACGCAAGAGTCCATCGTTGCAGTTTTGCCGTGAGCCACACTCCGCTGTCCCAGCACTCCCTTGTCCAGTCTCTCTCCAGACCTCCCAAACCCAGCCCTACAAAGCCAAATTCTAGGCCCTTGGGTAGGTGAATGGTCAGGAGCCACGGAGCTGGTGCCCCTCTTGGGATCCCAGGTCACGCCCTCCGAGTCCGGGATGCGGAATGGGGCAAGGGGCGATCAGCCGGGTGGAAAGAGGCTCGGCTCCCGAGGTCCGGAGCAGGTAACGGAGAAGCAGCGGGGCTCGGAGGGCGTGCAGGCTGCGCGCCGTGCTGCAGGCGCGACGTTGGCGCTGGCGTTGGCGTCACAGACCCAAGGCGGCCGCGTGCTTTTTGGCTTTCAGTCTGAGATCCGCGATGCTGGAGTTCTTGCTGGTAGTCTTGGCGGCAGCTGCGGCAGCCACGACGGAGGCGGCAGAAGCTGAGTCCGCGGCCAGCGTGGCGAGCGGCAGTCCGAAGGGCGGCGCGGGGAACATCATGTAGGGCGCGTGCGCGGCCAGGTGCGGGTGCAGGTGGTGGTGCGCGTGCGCCACGGCGCTGTCCAGCTGCAGCTGAGCCTGAACCTGAAAGGACAAGGGCGTCACGTTGCAATGACTATCCTAGGGTGACAACAGAATAGAAACAGAGCATTAACGGCGTCCAGCTTAGCTCGGGGAAGGCTGGGGCAGGGGACGGGAAAGGGGCATTTGGCTGACCTTATCAGTCTGTTACTGAATCTGGGGCGCCACAGGGATATTCCAGTGCCCCTGAGTCTCTGCAACTCCCTCAGTGTGGCCTATCCCCTTGAGTCCCAGGGACTCCCGTCTGCAGGAATTGTGGCCGCCCCCTCGGGAGCTGGGTCCGTCAGAGGGCGACATTGCTATTGTGCTAATACATCACCCTCCTGAAAATAACAATGTATATTGGACAGACGATGGGGTGAGGGTCATTACCCTCCTCTCTTGATGCTGTCATACACCTTTTACCCTGCTACTAAAGCACTGAAGTACCATTAAGCAAATTACAAAACTTTTAAAATGTCACCTAGGAAGTTATTGCATCTTCATCACAACTGGCACAATTGTTAGTACTTCTAACATTTACTGCTATTAAAATTACCTTGGGATCTTGTTAAAATGTGGATTCTGATTCAGAAGGTCTAGTGTAGGGCCAGAGATTCTGCATTTCTAACAATCTCCCAGCTGATGCCGATGCTGCAGACTAGGAGATCACCTTCTGAGTAGTAAGGGTCTCCTTTTAAGATTCCCCTCTCTCTCCAGTCATTCTCTCTTGCTTCAAAAGCCTAGCATCAGGATACCAGAATCCAGTGGTTCCAGGAGAGCTAAGATCTGCCTAATACTAACCCTCAATACACAGGTGCAGCCAGGTGTCTCCCCTGACCAGGACACTGGTATCTGAGAGTTAATTCATGACTTCACAGTCCTATGGAGCAGAGGGCCTGGCCATGGGGAAGGTCAGGCACTGGTTGGGAAAGGATTGCACCCTTAGGCTTGGAGAATGGGGAGTTCAGAGCACTGGGATTTCCCAGGATTAAATCATTGCTGCAGGCTGTACTTTTAAAATATAGTCTTAAAGGTTTCTGTATGGCTAAGAAATGGATTGCAGCCGCAAGGTGTCCCTGGGAAGACCAGTGCTTCCCTCTCTACTAGATATGAAGTTTTTCAGCTTTAAAAAATCAAGTCTGATCTGGGAGTGTTTTTATTTATTTATTTATCTATCTATCTATCTATCTATCTTCAGTCAGAGACATTTAATGTGAATAAGAGGTAGAAAACACCTAGAAAAATATTTAGAAAGTTGCCTTAGAAACACCTCAGGACTAACCTCTGTACTGGATCTGACAAAATCTTAATCAGAAGTCTTTTCCTTCCCTCCCCAAGTGCAATCTTTAGTGCATTTTTAAAGGACCAGTTGCTGCCCTCAGGCCTCTGTGGGTTTCCCATGAGGACAGAAAGGACTAGGCATGTAGGCCCCTGACACTGTATAGGTTTTTAAAGGGGAGTAGGTCCACTATATTATCTGAAAATTGATTCTCTAACTGTATAGACACCTATATTGGGGCTCAGAGACAGGGGATGTTCAACAATTCAAGCAAATATCCAGGTCTTTTCACAGTTAAAAACAGGTTGAAACTGGGCTGTACTTGCCTGCTGAAATGGCATCCTTAAAGCACCTACATTGACGTACGGTGCTACTCTACAAGCTTCAAATTGGCTGGCAGCCCCTATGAGGACGCCTGCAAAAAATGGGGGAACAAAAAACAATAAAGTGAGATTAACATGTCCAGCATTGTTTTCCAAGGTTCCAAATGGTACCAAGACAGAACTATTTCCTTTGGAATTGTACTGTTATCTTCCTAAACTGCTGCCAAAATTTAAAGCAATGTAATTTACTCCCAAACTTTAGGACTCTCATTAACTGCCTTCGGAGCAGATTTTTAAATAAGGACCATAGTTATATTTGACAAGGTTCTTTTCTGTCTTCATAATAACAACATCCCCTAATACTCTTTTTACTTAGAGTATCAAATGTTCTTTGTCTGAGAAGCATACCTTTATGCAGTTGATTTTCTTGTTTTCTACATTTAGCTCTTCGATTTTGAAACCAAACCTACAAATTGGAGGAAAAAATAAAACCTGGATGTTATGACTCAGAGTAATGTTTTAGGCAAGGATTGGGAGATATAGCAAGCAATCTTTGAATTATATACAAGAATCTTAATTTCCAAAGTTAAAAACATAAATAAATGACAAAATAGAAAGATTTCATATACTTTTGCGAGATATGTTGTTTCTTGATAAATTACTGTAGTCCCGGTTTCATGTTTCCACAGTTAGAATCCCCAAGGCCTAAAACTCGCCCTGGTACCTGATACTAAAGTGATAATGGGTTTAGATGTTTGCCCAGTAAGACCTGAGAAGAATGTGCTCATTAATAGCCTGTAATATTAATTAGTTTCATCTTCAAGAAAAACCAAACACCAAAGCAAATAGTGACTCTGTTTTTTGTTTTTTTTTTTTCCTGGGGGTGGGGGGGATAAGAGTGGGGGAAGAGGTAATTAGTGTCATAAAAGCCTCACTACAAAGAAGTTTAGAATTTCTCTGTTCCTCTGTGCAGCAGAGTGTAACATGGTAGCAGAATAATTGTGCCATTATCATGATAATCTAATTTGCTTCTATAGAAAAAGCCACTGGGTGCAGTTAGGGTAGTAGAGAAGTGTCCAGAAGACAGATCAAAATTTAAATAAAGTATGAAAAAATAAATACCAGCAATGAAGTTCACTTATTATAAGAAAAAAAGAAGAACATTCTGTGAAATGGGAGTGGGGTATGAATCAAGTAACTGCTGGATGCTATCTTCTCCCAGATATTACCTTCTTAGATAAACTTGCCAACTTTTAGAGGCAGTATGGAAGATTTTAAGAAATTCAAATAAAGCTTGCTTTTATACTCCAATAATATAGCATTATATTCCAATAATACAGCATATTGACTGATTCATAAATTAATGTTAAAAAAACATGAAAGTAAAATATTGCTTCAGAGCTTTCTTCTTGTTTTTGAAAGCAAGTGTCACAGTCAATGGAAATCTTCAAAAATTCCCCTGCCATTTAGTGTAGTAGAAGGGTAGATTTCATGCCAGGGTGGCATCCTTTGTGTACCTCACATGGCCTGAGGCTTCTTGCCTCTTTTTTCCCGTAGAAGAGTTGGAGCTGATATACTAATGCTCACAACTGTAATAATTATCATCATGTCTTTAAGGGGTTGCTAAGCCTCTAGAGATCTCAGTGCACAGAGCAAAGTAGGAGAGGCTTAAAAAGGAAGGCTCTGCTGTTGATGCTGTGATGACCAAGGCAGCCTATTATTACTTTTCCCCTTTAAAGTGACTGCTCTGTTTTTGTCCTGATCCTATTACAAGACGCGGGGAAGCCCCATAAGAATTGCATAGTTCGCTGCAGATGGTGGTCTCTAGCCCAGAGACCTAGGGAGTATCTGTTACAGTGATACTTTGTAACAGCTGCAGATGTTCAGGCCTAAAACTGCTCCATGTGTTCAAACAAATAATGACTATCATTTTCTCCTATTTTATTATTTGAGTGGAAATACAACCTGAAACATTTAAATTCGTTTTCCATAAAACTAAAAGGATATGTATGCATGTATGTATATAATTTTTTCCCCTTAAGCGCTCCTGATGCCTACTTTTCCCATTACATTCACCGCCACAACCAGTAAAGAAAATCTGCTCCAGTGCTAACTCCATTGAGTGTGGCACTTGCTGGGGTCAGATTTTGGAAATGTCAATATTAAGATACGTGGATTGTTTTAAAATCAAGTTTCTGTACGTTCAGGTTCGCTTCCCTAGTTAAGTGAGAGAACAAAGAGTGACCAAACGCATTTATTTCTCTGCTATTTCACACACAGTTTGAGATCGACCGCTAACGGCAGACTGTAAATTTGTGCACTTAACAGTTGCTAATTTTCTTTATAGTCTGTACATCTATAAACCTAATTGGCATATCCGCTTGGCAAACCTAGATCCCAGAACAGACCCTCAAGGAAACCCAACTCCGGCGAACAAAATATTCGTTGTAACTTTTAAGGCATCCAGAAGATAAAACGTTTTCTGTGGGATTTTTTTAAGGCTTATAAAAGTAGGCCCATTAGGATTAAACCACATTAAAGGCATCGTGAGGCGAGGGTCGGGGGTGTGGTTTATAGAAACTCTGGGAGCAAGCCCAGCACAGCTTTCTTCTGCTGGGAACATATGTTGGGATGGGGTGGGGGGGGAGCACGGGAAGGCTTTAAGACCAAGATCTACTTTGGAACATAAGACCTCTAGCAGAGACATCGCTTCCCTTCTCACCTCACTCCAGACATTTGAACCCGCACCCTCGTCGTGTGTACCCCAGGCGACTCTCCAACCCCAGGCATGCGCCTCCTCTGCTCCCCGCGACCTCCTCACAGGCGGGTACCTGCACTCGGGCCTCGGACAGCCCCAGCCGCTGGCTCAGTTCTTCACGCATAAAGGCGTCCGGGTAGTGAGTCTCGTCAAAAAGCCTCTCCAGCTCGTTGAGTTGTTCCAGGGTGAAATTGGTCCGACTTCGCCTCTGCTTGATTTTGGTCTGGCCTTCGTCCTCCATCCCTTTCGCATCCTCTTTGCGATCCTTCGGCTCCGGGGACACTGGAGGGGGCACCACGAACAGGACCGCACACATACGTCCACGCGCGCACACAGCAACACCCACACACACAGAGACAAAAACAACACAGCAAATGCCATTACCAGATCTGTCTCCAGAAGGATGGAGGATCCTGCCCCCTCCCGGAGTTCCTGTCCAGTTCCTCACCCGGCCGCGAGGAAGAGGATCCTGGAGACGCGAAAAGATCAACTCTGGGCGGCCGCCCGCGGGCAAGGTGGGCATTCACCCACCCATCCCTTTTGCAACTGTGGCCTCAGCTCACCTCCTCACTATTCAGCCCACAGTCCCCTGCCCTCCCCCGAGAATACCAAATCAATTCCACTCACCCTCTCTTGCATTCACTCTCCCCCACTCGCGCACAGAAACCAAAAGCGCCGCACCGGGCGGGTCACAGAACGAGATCCCGGCAGGACAGCGCGGCGAGGCCACGGACTGGCCTCTTACACCGGCCATTCCCAGAGTGCTGGGCCGTAGTCAGGCCAGCAGTGGCCGCCGCCGGCTCTCTTGTCTCTCTCAAACTTGCTGGTCTAATTTGGGAACAATTGGGCTGAAGGGTCACAGCCGGAGGACAAGACCCCGGTGCCGTATGGCACTGGGAGCCACTTTCCCGGGCGCTCTGTGCGGACCCAGGGCTTGGGCCAAATCCCGCGGACGGCCCACGGACAGTCAGGCAGTCCCTGTCCCCCCCTGCCGAATCCCAGTCGCCTGAGCAGAGGCGCCCACGCCATGTTGGCGGCCTGGAGGGCTCGCTGCCCACACCCGGCCGGAAGGCCGAGAGGCGGAAAATCAGCTTCGGGGAGCCAGCGAAACGGACCGCTGTCTCTTTCGCTCCTTTTTCCCTCCCCATTGGAAAGGCAGACGCGACCCTGAACGCTTAAACCCATAGAGATCAACAGGTTCAAGCGGAACATTCGGGATCCTCGGTTTCTATTGGTTGCTCAAAGCCTTTTCATGCATCCAGCAGCTCGGATGTTTAATAAAATATGCATTTTTCTGCTCTAGGTTTGCACACATCCGTTGCCACTTTCCTGTCCTTCCTTCTCCTCCCTTTAAAAACAGGAGCTCCACGAGTGTGAGCATACAGGGACACCAGAGGGATGTAGCTCTCTCTCTCTCTCTCTATATATATATATTTAGGCCAAGGGACCGTGATCAGGGGAGCCGGTATCAACATAAGCTGCCCTCTGGAACCTTCATCCTCTGCGCCTGAGTCGGAGACTTGGGTTTTTAAGGTGCAAAAGCTGAGTTTGGATAATCGAGGCTGTTTGCAGTTCTTCCCAGCCCAGAATCCCGATCAGCATGGGTGTTAAAAATCATTTCCAGAAGAGCCGGCCTGCAGACAAATTAATATTTGCCCTGAGCTTGGAAATCAACAATCCCAGGACTTCGTTTGCCCACGGTTCAGACCCTAACTTCGCGGGGGGGCCTGCTGGTGTACCCAGGGCCTGGAGCTGGGGACTCAGGCCCGGGAGGGTGCACTGGACTGCCTGACAGTTACGCTACCACTTGCCAAATTTAGGAGTACTTGGTACCCCGTCTGGGAGAAGAACCTCTAGAACTCAGTCCAGCTTGGCATTCTAGTTACTGTGATCTTAAGTGTTTCCTGCATATCTACTTCTCACAGTTCGTGTTGTGGACGTTTGTCCTTCCTCAGGGAAGAAGTGGATACATTATAGCACAAACTGAAGCCAAGTTAATAGGAAAATATTTCCACAGATATTGCAATGAAATTTAAATACGAAAACACATCTTTCAGATTTTGCCTTTGGCTTTGTTTATTTCGTGCCATCCACAGTGGAAGCCTCTCAAATTTTTGGGGCTTCAAAGAGAAAGACGTCCACATTTACAGTTGATTAACAGACTTAATATAATCTGTATTTCGCCCCCAAATTTCCACTTATTGGCCTAAACAAGAACAGACTGTGTTATAAAAGACTTAATTGCTTGCTTAAATATGTGATTCTAAGCATGCCACATATTTTCTTAATTGGAAAAATATGGCAGCACACCAGTTACTGCAGGCACCAAGTGCCAAATTAATTTTATTGTTGAACTCCTTTGAATTGGTAGAGGACGCTCCACCATTTAGAAAAAGCCTTTTCCTAACACTTTCCTGGCACCAAAGGATTATCCCACCACAAAATCAGAGTACTGGATGATGCGACGCAGTAAAATGTCGAAAAACAAACAAACAAACAAAAAAGGAGCCTAACGCATCTCCCGAAAGAAACAGCGCACAGCCTGAACCTTAGCCTGCCTTGGTCTCATTGTACCTTCATAGCTCAAAGAAAATGGGAAGTTTGGGGCCCTAAATTCCAGGGAGCCAGGGTCTTAGCGGAGTTAGCGGCAGCACGAAACCCGGGGCGACTCCAGGGTGAAATCCCAATCAATCTCTCTGTCTCTGTATCTCTGTCCCCTTTCTCTCTTTTCCTTTTTTTTCTCGGGCCTAGGAAAGGGGCTCCCGCAAACTCGGCGCTAGATGCTAACTGTAATCCCGCCGCCCGGCCCAGCTACTGCCAGCACCCCCTTTCGCAGCCCGGCCCAGCGAACTTCCCCATCCGCCTGCGGGCCGTCTGGGCTGCGGGCCCATCCTCCCGTTGGTGAAAATGCGTTTCGGTGGAATGGGAGTAGCGGGAGCATCTGAGAAGGGCGCGCGCAAACCCCACACGCCCCCACCCCCTCCCCGCTCACACATTCGGACCCCACCCACGACCGTGCACACCACCGGACTCCCACCCCTCCATCCTCACTCTACCTTCCCAAGCTGGGGTCCAAGAGCCCTCTCCGCGTCCCGCCCCCCCTCCCCGCTGGGCCTTGGTGTCCTCTCCCGCCCGAAAGGAGTCAGGAAGGCGGGAAGGGGAACCGCGGCCGGGGGTCAGGCCGTTACCCTCGGTGAGCCGCGGGCTGCCCGGCTCCCTGCTTCTCTCGGCGGCGCCCATGTCCAGCTCCCGGACGGGAGAGCGCCCTCCTCCAGCTCCTCCGCCCGCTCCTCCTCCTCCTGCACCTCCTCCACCTCCTCCGCCTCCGCCTCCTCCTCCTCCGCCGCCGCCGCCTCCGCCGGCCGCCCGGACTGCGGGACTGCTGCGGTCTTCACGGCCCGGCTCCGCGCAGCCGGCCGGCTCCTTGGCCCCGCGCAGCGGCCCGCTCTCCAGCACCTCCCGGTACGTGATAGCCTCCTTCTTCTCCTTCACTTTCTGGTCAAAAGACTTCGAGACGAACGCCGTAAGTTCTTCCATCGCCGCCAATGCCCGTCAGCCCCGCGCTCAACGTCTCCCAGCCGAGCCCAGCTCTTTTTTTCCTTCTTCTTTTTTTACTGCTCCAGCCCCCCCAATAATAACACATCAATGGGACAGGGGGTGGGGGAGGAGTGGGAGGAGGAGGAAGAAGAAGAAAAAGAAGAGAAGAAAGAAGAAAGAGGAGAAGTAGAAGGAGAAAAAGAAGTAAGAAGAGAAGGAGGAGGTGAAGGAGGAGGAGGAGGAAGAAGAGGAAGAGGGAAGGGGCGGGGGCCGCGGGAGGGAAATGGGAACTGATGCTTCCCTGCCGGAGCGCGCTTGTTCAATGTTAAGATCTTTGACAATTCTTCCTGCGGAGAGTTCAGATCTGATAGCAACGCAGCGCTTGAAGTCTCACTATTTATACTTCGCAAAGGCGGCCCCTTGTTCTGAGTAAATTACCTCCCCTTCGCAACTCGGAGGGAGACCCTCCCCGGGAAGCACCCGCGCCACTACCTGGGGGTGGGGGAGTGGGGGTTGGGAGGTGGGGGTGATAGGGAGAGAGGGAGGGAGGGGGAGAGAGAGAGAGAGAGGGAGAGGGAGAGGGGGAGAGGGAGAGAGAGAGAGAGAGAGAGAGAGAGAGAGAGAGAGAGATTGAGATTGATTAAGGCTGGAGTCCAGGCTGGCTGGGGCTGGAGTGTGAGTGAGGACAGCGAAGGGGGACCAGAGGGAGTGGGAAGAGGAAGCAGACAGTCCGGGTTTTCAGATATCTCGGCCGCCTGAGCTCTTGGCCATTAATTCAGGATGACAAGAATCCATAATTAATTTAATTAGGCGTGGATTTTGCGTTGGTGTCACGGCTTACTTAAACACTAGGGAGCTGGACTGATTCCGCCGGGGCGTGGTCAAGAGGAAACTGACAAGTGCGCGACTCCTGGAGTCAATAGGGTATCCCGACTTGGCATCCGACCCTATGTCCTCGCCGGGCGTCAGGGTGCAGCGCAACTGCTCGGCCCCGCATTGCTGCCCAGCAACCCTGCCCTGCATCAGGCGCCTGGGACCCCAGTTCCGTATCCTGACCCCGTATCCCAGTCCTACATCCCTGCTACCCCGAAACCTTGTAGCCTGGCATCCTGGCTTCACAACCCTGCCGAGTCAGGGTCCTTTACAGTTTCTCAGGCGCGCGCAGCTCCTTTCAGGGGCTTCCGGGCCCGCGGCCAGAGCTGAGCCTGGGTCTTCACCAAGCTCCCTGCCCCGGGGAGTTTGTGATTATTCGCGTCCTGGAGACCGAGCCGACTCCTCTACGGACAAACCCTGCTCGAAGTGGCTAGTTTGTTTAACACATTTCCCGAGCAGCTGTTCCCTGACAGATTCCATTTTAAAATGTTCCCTTAGCGCTTGGTCAAGGGCAGTTTGACTTCGTTCCCTCTTTGAGGTCTCAGGACCCTCACCCTTCTCCCTTACTCTTTGCACCCGGAGCCCTCCCACAATGAACTAGAGAAACTCTTCTTTAGCATCCCGGGAAATATTCTAATTGATTTCCTAATTTTGAAAAGAAAATGATTATCCCTCTTTGAGTTTGAAAAAAGAAATGGATGTTAAGTTTGTGGCCCATCTAATTTATGTACCATGGATTATTAAAAAAAAAAAAAAAGCTCGCCGGGAGAAAAGCACCCCACCCCCCAAAGCTACGATTTAAAATATATTCCTGGACTATTTACATCGAAACTGTTATATGGAAGGACACATCTATATTCCTGAGTCATTTGTCCGTATTGTGCAGGACAAAGCTTGCTGTGAGAATTGTGGCCATATATATATACCCCTCACATAAGAATATTTACATATGAAAAAAAGAATATTTATATATGGAAAGTTATATTTACCTGAGTGTGTAAACAAATATACCTCTTCAAGTGTGGCTTTGGGGACATTTTTGAGTAGTCTGAATATTAATGCAGTCTTTCTAATGTTAAAGGTAACTTGTTCGTTTTCTTGGATCTTATACTCTTTGTAAAAATAAAAGCAATTATAGAACTTTGATTCCTATATCTTCCACCCATTGGTTAAGGCATTAACACAAAGTTAACAGATAATTTGAGAAGTTCCATCAAAGCAACCGAAACATGTGTAAAAAGAGAACACAATTACAACTTAATACATTAATGTTTGTAGAATGTATGTAAATAGAAGCTATACGTAACTTTATGTCATACCACACTACTCATATTAAAATATTCACAGTGAACTTAATGAAGATGGAAATCACACTCTTTAGAATTGTTACTTTGCCTTTTTTCTCTTGAATAAAGTTTTTTTTTCTTCTTAAAACATTTCATTTATTGCTACTTTTAGGAAAAACAATTAAGATCTTTAAGTTTCCAGTAGCAATAGCTTGTAAGTATCAGTAAATTACACGAGTGTTTGCTTTTTATTACACTACAAAAGAGACTCAAGTACTCACTTTCCAAAGTTATATGAATTTAGAAACATGATTTTACAGTTAGTCTTGGGTTACTATTTGTGACCACTTTACTCCTGATATTATTAGAAGGGAATAACCATAAGACTTTAATCCTTTATGAAAATCCGTTTTAAAGGTTATTTAGCAGAATGACAAATAATGGGGTCAGCTAAATAGATGTGGTGCTCAAATAGCTCTCAAACTGAGGTGTTAAATGTGTATTCACAAACAGCTCCAAAAACAGCCACTATTAAAAGTCTGGTAAGGGATCAGGAGGCTCACCAGCTACTTTTTTTGCCCTTTCAAGCACATGACTTTTAAGTCTGAACTCAAAATCCATCTACTAAGCTTGAGGGAAAGATGAACAATTTAAAGTTAATTAGGAAAGGCTTGGATACAATAGTTGTATAATTCACACGAAATAGATTTTCCCATAGATTTTTCTGGCATGTTGCTCTTAGTACATTACAAATAGTGGCGTTCCTATGAGATGGAGCTATGAGAGATCTGTGGTGTCTAACCACGGATTCTTACTGGCCTAAGGGAAGTTTAGTTTAAAAAAACCCCACCAAACCCAGGTTTTGAAATCATATACTAATAAATGCTCACCAAGTTCTAATGATGTTTCTTTAAATAGCAAATATTTTCCGAGGACAAGACATTCAAAATGCATTTCTGGTAAAAACAAACAAACAAACAAACACAAAACACTGAGAGTAAAGTTCAGTTGACAGCCTGCAGACAGCTATACAGTTTCCAATAAAATTCAGGACCCCAAAAGGTTCATTTCCACCGCCCCCCCCACCGGCTCTTGAATTATTTAAAATAAACATATAGTGCTGTAGTTAAGCTTTAAAATGGTTCCTCAAAACAGGTTAGTTAAGGTATAGTCACTTATGAGATATAAAATTGTGGAGATGATTTTCTCCATCTCAAATGTCTGTGGAAAACTGTAGCTTGGGTATACAGCAGTTGTGAACGAGTTCGTTCTCACAGTCGACCCAAACCAAGGCCAACAATTTATCTCCTTATCGATGCTTACTTATAGTAAACAAGGAAAAAATGATGTTCATGCAAGGACATATAAAGTCGTATGAGTTACAGAAAATGCTGAATTGCTTTCATTTGTATTGGTTTAAGTAATAACAACAAAAACCCCTACACATTTAATTTATTTTCCAGAAGACACCTCCTTTCCCTGCCTCGGGCAGTTTTCTCCCATTCCTCAACCAACCAGTTACTTTAATGTGAGAAAAAAATTTGCGCCCAACCTGTGCCTTCACCTTCAGGGCAGAAGAAACGCCGACTTTTAATGCATTTTTGCAAATAAATCATTACAATTTAATCACACACGACTCTGACGCTATACAGACACACTCCCATGATTTATTATTGTTGGGCCAGTTTCCTCCTCTCCCAGCGTGAGATAATCGATTTTGCTACGTGTGGGTGTCTATATAACTTCCTATAATGCAGGTTGGTTTACTGATTATCTGTGACAATAACGACGATTACTAAGGCAATAATACTCTTCAGTCCCCACCTTTATTGCTTTTTGGTAACAAGAAACTCAAATAATCAAGCACGCAAAACCAACACCAAACAAAAAATTGGCAGCGTGACAATCTACTCCCTCGGCACTCCTAACGCCTGGCAGCCTCCATCGATGCACTCGAAAGCTCGGCTGACGCTGCCTGGCGGTGAAACCAGGAAGGCGGTGAGCTTAAACTGAAGTAAGTTCGGTGGACGCCAGCGGCGCCCAGATTTGAAGAAACGTTTCCACATCTGCGGCGCTTGTAAGTCTACGGGAGGTGTAAGCCCGAAGGCCGGAATCCAGGTGATGCCCGCGTCCGGGGCCTGAGAGGCGGCGCCCGCAGCCGAGGGGTTCCGAGGCCCTACTCCGGCGTGAGGCGGCGCGGGCCTGGCTCAGTCTGTGTACGGGAGGCAGCAGCAGCGGCAGCTGCGGGGGGTGGTGGGAGCTGGTGGTGGTGGGGGTGCTGGCCCGGTGGCGTGCCGAGCGGCGCAGTGCGCAGGCGCCTCGCACCTGGAGGAGTCTGACCTTTTGAGGACCAAGCTGGGGCCTTAGGGGGGTGGCAGCTATAGGGCGGTACGCGGTCGCAGGCCTCAGGCTAGGCCCTGAGTCTCGAGGTGGTGAGGGAGAGTTAGCCACCTGTTCTCCGCCTCCGCTCCTCAACACCTCTCGCACCCCTACCCACACCGCCAGTCCCTGATCCTTGATAGCTGCTTTTGGGTTTCTGGGTTCGTCTTGTAAGGTGTGACTGGTGCTTCGTCACTAGCCATAGGTAGGGTGGAGCGTGAGGAAGGCTGCAACCTGGCGTACTCTGTCCCACCCACTCCGTTGTCTCTACTTTAAATCCGCCTCCCCTTCCAACTCCGCCCTCCCCCACCCCCACTCCACCCTCCCCCTCCCCCTCCCTCTTGCTCGCCGAGAGGAGAGAGAGTGCTGGGTGAAATACACTTTCCTTCCTTAACAAATAAATATACTCGCCTTAAACGCTCATCTGTTTTCTTGACTTCAGGACTTGTGGTCATAGCCCAAGAGCATATGGCTACCCTTACACTGTTTCCTTTGGTGAGAGGTTATAATGCACTGTTATACGTGTTGCCTACTCTTGATTTTAGGTCATCCTTAATTTCTCTTTCAGAGGTTGTATATCTTTAAATGCACAGTGGAGGCCAATTTTTTTTTTTTTTGCATTTTCAGAATTAGCAGTAACTTATTTGTGTTTAAACTAACTAGGTACTAGGTAGTTAAATAAATTAAAATGTCTCGTGTTGTCACAAAAAAGTATTCCAAGTTGTCATCTTTGGACTTAATCATAAAAGCTCTAAGTGAAGGAGATACGCAGACTTTTCAGGTTTAAGGATTGGAGCAGATATGACAGGTGCAACCCTGTGAGGAAACTGGGTATCCTTTGAGAGCCCATTTAGCCCTAGAGTCTATAAATATTCACTTTATTTGCAGACACAGGAGATTTCCTGCTAAGTGGTAGCACTTTATTACTGTATGTTCTTCAATAAGAGGGCTAAAAATGTTTGAAACTGAAAAAGGTAAAGGCAGCTGGCACCTGTTAATTGGCCTTACCAACTTGACTAGTCTCAGCAGAGTTGTGTTATGAGTTGGAATACTTGTGTAATAAGATTGTTGTATTAGATGTATAGGTATATTTTCTGCCTTCATTTTCACACCCGTGGGAGGAAATTCCTATGACTGATAATGTTTTTTTTTAAAAAGATGCTAGTCTGCATATTTTTAGTTGTGCTGGGAGGAGTGTTTTGATAATTCTGTATCTCTTTTGAGTTTTGCTTTATTTTGCTCATTAAGCTAGAATTTTACCTTAGTTCTTTTATTGCCTTGGGTGGTTCTATGCTTGTTTGTGGATTTCTTCCTATGCTAAACGGTGTTAACCCCGTTTTTACTTTTCTCTACCTCTTTGAGGTAGATTTCCCATTGAAATGACTGTTCCTCCCCCCTCCCCTTTGGTCATGTGTCCAAGATCAAAAAGATTATAGTTTGATATACTGTGAATGAGTAGTGGTGAAATAATTATAAACTGTCATGTCCTTTAGGAATCTTTGTTCTCTCTTAAATGCCTGCTTTCTGAAAAAGGTAACTGCTTATTCTACCTTTATTGATTACCAGACAAAGGAACTACTTGTGTATGCTTTTAAGCTCTCTTTTGAATGAACACATTTTGCCTCTACATCTTCAATCAGTCACCTAAACTTCACAGTAAGATGTTTTTGTAAATTGATGTCCTACTGTAGTCATTATGTCATGGCTTCAGTTCTGTAGTGGGAGTAGTTGGATATGGTTTGAAACCATGAGACTACAACCAGGAAGTAATAGAGGCTAGAGTGAGAACAGAAGACTGAGAGCCTTAGGAGTTGTGACCTTGTGTTGCCTTTTCTGCTTACAGATAGATTGAAAAATTGTTAAGTTCTGGGATTTCTAAATATCTGTGCTCAATTCATCATTTCTCTTATCGGAAAGAGCTATTAATGGGTCTTTCCATGTGTTATACCTTACCAATGGAGTTAAGTATAAACAGTTCTTCCTTACTAGGAGTGTGTGATATAAATTGACCACCATGACTTGAATGAGCAAACATATTCAATTATATGCTAGTGACATTATGGAAATCCAGAGGTAAGTATGAATCTAGGGAATTCAGTACTGTCATGGATAGAGAAGACAGTTTTTGGATCTACCTCTGATTTGTTCTTAGTGTTCACTTTCTTTTCTGAATAAATATTTGTAGTTAACTATAATAAAGAAATGCAGTGGCTTTTTGCTTTCTCTTATTGAGATTAATTATACTTCAGAATGATTTTTTGAAATGTAAATGTGTTACTTGAACAAATATTTATAGATTTATGACAGTGATTTTTAAACTTTTTTTCACCCGATTGCTCTAAGGAAGGATTTTATATCTTCCATTAACTTTTCTGAGTTAAGTGTAACCATTCTTCTAATATGGATGAATTATGTTATTTGATATTAAAACATAAAAAAAATTTACACCCATCTCTCAATCTCTTTTTTGGTCACCAACAGGGTACATAATTAGATGTATGTCCTTTTCTTTTTTTCCTACTTCTTAATGCCTTCTATAGGGACTTAATAAGCTGGACAAAAATGGAGAATGGAAATGACTGTGGGTACCTTAGAGTAGTGGGTCTCACAGTTTTTAGTTTTAGGATCACTTTAGATTCTTAAAAGTTATTGAGAACCCTACGAACTTTTAAAAAAAAATATTTATTTATTTATTTATGTATTTACTTTGGCTGCACCACGTCTTAGTTGTGGCATACGGGATCTTTAGTTGTGGCATGCGTGCGAGTGAGATCTAGTTCCCTGACCAGGGATCCAACCTGGGCCCCCTGCATTGGGAGTGTGGAGTCTTATCCACTGGACCACCAGGGAAGTCCTGAGGACCCTACAAACTTTTATCTACATGGGCTATATCTAGAAATATTGCCTTACTAGTAATTAAGCCAGAAAAATTCAAAATATTTATTAATCCACTTAAAAATAACAATAATAAATCCATTACTTGGTAACATAAATAACATATTTGATATGAAAAATAGATGTATTTTCCAAAACAAAACAAACTTAGTGAGAAAAGTGGCATTATTTTTCATTTTTGCAAATCTCTACTATCTGGCTTAATAGAAGACAGTTGTATTCTTATATCTGCTTCTGTATTCAGTCTATTGTGATGAGTTTTTTGAATGAAGAAGTATATGAAGAAAATCTGGATTCACACAGATATGGTGTTGGAAAAAGTAGTATTTTAATAGCCTTTTCAGATAATTACTTCTTTAATACTACTCCAGAACTTGACAAGTAGTTTCTTAAAGGTTGGTTGCAATGTGTTATTTGAAACTATATCATTGACCTTTTCATGCTAACATTAAAATCTATTGGTCTGTCTTGCACTGTGAATGGATTTTTTACTCATATATGATTCTGTGACATCATGCATTGGTCTGTTGGAAAATACTGGTTCACTGAGTTATGCATATCTTCCAGATATTGACACCCTTCATTATATAATATTTTAAAAATTCCCATATGTTAATATCACCATTGATCTCATCAGAGGAATCTTTAAGTGCTGAGAAGCTGTCAATCTCATGGTGACAAATACAAGTTATCCAACATTTTGATTTTTGCTTGAGAGCTCAAATTTTATCATTGGCAACAAATTGACACTTTCCTTGAAGTGAAAGACTCCCTTAATTCATTTTTGAGAAAATGTCTGTCAAATACCCAAGTCTGAATAATCATAGTCAGTTATTTAAAATAAATAGTGTTTCATGATAAAAGCAGCTAGTTCAACTTGTAATGCAGCTGCACAAATACTTTTCTCAAGATAACCATCGTTCTTCAGTATGCAGCAGCAGTTATGTGTATTTCCTAATTCATCACACAGAATATTAAGATGTGTTCTCAAGGGTTGAAATTTAATAAAATTGATGACTTTTACTGCTTTATCAAGGACATTCCTAAGTGAAAATGCTTTTTTTTTTTTTTTTTAATAAACTGTGTGTTGCAGTGAAGAACGCAATGACTGCTAGTACCATTTGGCCCCATTGCCTTGATTCCCGTTAAATCACCAGCAATTTTGCCTACCATTGCTTCTACGTTATCAGCGCAAAAGTCAACACAGTGAAAAAGGTAAATCATGTTTTAGTATTATAATAAAAATAGTTTCGACTTGTTGGATCCTCTGAGGTCTTAGGGACCCCCAGGGTCTAGAGAACCACTTTGAGAACTGCTGTTGAACTGGAATGTAAGCTCCTTGAGGGCAAGGATTTTTCTCTCTTGTTCATTGATGTATCCCTTGTACCTGGGCCTGCTGTCATCCTGGAACTTTTTAACCTATCTCAAGTGTTAGACCACTTGTTTTCTGAATCTGGGTCATCTTTGTTCACTCTCTCCTTTTGGTAGAGCACATCCTTCAGTACCTTCCTAAAAAAGGGTGAGTGTGAGGTGTAGTTTTGAGCCTTTGCATATCAGAAAATGTCTTTATTTTGATCTCGTATTAGATCTATGATGGGGCTGAATGTAGATTGTAGCTAGAAAATAATTTTCACTTAGAATTTTGAAGGCAAGTCACCATGGTTTGCTATGTTGCTGCTGAGAAGCCCTGTGCCTTTTATTGTGATTCCCCACTTTTTTTTTTTCACACACACACACACACACACACTGTATTTTATTTTTACAAGAGATAAATACCCATTTTTTTATCTTTAGAAGTTTCTAGGATCTTCTTTGTATTCCTCGTTTCTGAAGTTTTATGAGGTATGTCTGGTATAAGTCTTTAAATTCATTGTCTCAGGGATTTAGGGCAATTCATGTCTTTCAGTTCTGGAAATTTTAAAAATTATTCTTTGGATATTTTTCTTTATCTCTTTTCTATGCTCTGTTTCTTTCTGGAATGCATATCAATTGGATATTGGACTTCCTGGATTGATCCTCTTTTACCTTCTGTTTTTTATCTTTTTATTTTTTTACTTTTCATGAGTGCTTTGATAGTATCTTCTAAGCCTATTGAATTTCTTAGAAATTATCATTTGTTTAAATTTTAAGCTTTCTCTCCTGTTCTATGGATGTTCCTCCTATTCTTGTTTGCTGGATCATCTTCTCATATATTTCTGAGGATATTAACTGATTTTTAAAAAATTTTCTGGTATGTTCCGGGTTTACTATGAGTTGCTTTTTTTTTTTTTTTCTGTTTGGCTTCTGTCTCTTATGATGAAGTCTTTCATCACATGATTGATTTTCTTTTGTTGTATAATTACTAAAAAGTTAACAAAAAAAGTTTGTAGAAAAAAAGTTTACTGTGGGGAATTCCCTGGTGGTCCAGTGGTTAGGACTTCTTGCTCTCACTGCCAGGTGCCTGGGTTCAATCCCTGGTCAGGGAACTAAGATCCCACAAGCTGCATGGCGCAGCCAAAGGAAAAAAAAAGAAAAAGTTTACTGTGTTCAAGGTTTGGGCTTGGTTATAATACTTTTATAATACTTATATATCTTCTTCCAGGTACTGTTTAGTTTTTGGAGAAAAGAATCCTCTATCTGAATTCTTGGATCCAAGCACACACAGGGCTACAGTATTTACTGTTAGATTGTAGACTTTCACTTAATCCCTTTAACTTTTAGTTGAGCATCTCTCTGCCATCTTTTACTGTGCCCCTGGACCTGGTGCTTCACTGTTTCATCATTTTTCCAAAATAAACCACCTCTCCTGCTGGGATTGGGGAATAGTAGTCACTTATCTGGGTTGGATGGCAGAGGGGACCTGGGAGATTACTTCTTTTACAGGCTTTCAACCAATTCCCTTGTTTTTTAGTTCTGTGCCTCATTGTGCCTGCTGTGGTATCTGGTGTCTCGAATTCCTGATCCTTTCTGATTTTTGCTATGTGAATTGGCTTTTCTCCTGTTGGAATTCTCTGCAGTTGCTTGATGTTCAGCTTTCTTAGCTCTAAATCCTGAATCTGTTTTTCATTTGCTAAAAGTTTGTTGACATATCTTGTCTACTGTTCCTGTTGTTTTCTCCTCTGGTCTCTTTATCCTTGTGCATTTATGCTTTTTTATCTTTTACTCTAATTTTAGTATTTGTTAAACCAGATAATAAATAAAAACTCATCTTAATTTATATGGTTATTTGTGGGTAAAGAAAATTCTTAACTGTTTAAAGGTGAAAACAAGAAAGGAAGAAAGAGACAGGAAATAAGAACAGTTAGATGATCACTATTACTCAATTATGTACAAATTTCTTAATGAAAATACACACACACAGAGATATGTGGTTACATATGATATATAATGGGTATATGGATATAAATATTTAAATGGATATTATATACACACATTTAAATATATATATATATGTACATATATACTATATGTATATGTAGGATTTCCTAATCATAGTATTTTGAAAGCTGGAAAGGATCACGGTGATCTTATATGCAGTGCAGTTTTGTTTTCAGTGAGGAAACTGGCTTAGATATGCTAGTGATTTACTGAACATTTCAAAACCAAGTTTTCCCATTGTTTTGTTGAACTGTGAAATGTTAGAAATGTGAACAACTTTGATGTTCAGAACTATATTTAAAGTCTAATTCTGGCTCCAGGTAAATAGCTTTAAGTCTTGAATTGAGTTATAATAGTGATTTTTCAACTTGTATTGCATTAGAGTCAGGGAAGGGATGGCTCACCTGGTTCTGAAAGCAAAGTTGTAATTTAATGTATTGCTTTCTTTAGAGTAATGATATTTAACTTGAGTAAATATTAAAGGAAAGTGTGAGATTTTTGTTTATCTGATCCATTAACTATTTATCCTAACTATTACATAAGATGGATCTTGCTTTTATGTGACATTGGAAGATAGCTAATACTTATTTTAGTAAAAAAATAAAATTGCATATGAGAATCTAACTTAAAAGTAAGACAAGTAAGCTTCTTATCAGCTAAGTTAATGCCTAAATATAAAAACCTTATATTCTATTTCTGTAATTTTTTTCTTTTGTATACTAAATATACAAATATACCATAGCCATATAGAATATAATTAAAAAAGAGAAAATTTACCCAGTTTCCTCACTTAAATTTTATCAGTTGTCTTCATTTTTGCTCTTACTTATTTATACATAGTTTCTTAAATTATAGTCTCTGTACATGCAGTTTTAAATAATGCTATAATGAATATTTTCATGAATATATCTTTTAAGAAAAACTTTCCAGATATATTCCTAGAAATAGGATTGCTCTGTCAGAAAAGCAGCAACATTTTTATGACTCTTTATTTAAATTGCTTAATTGCTTTCTGGAAGGATTATATCACCACTTTATATAGATATTAGTAGTGTGAAGAGTTGACTTGACTTCATTTTTGGTACTTTAGTTAACAATGCTTCATCAACTTTGGTACATTATTTAACATTTCCTCCCTCAAATTGCACAAGTGACGTGGTGATGGTGTATTGATTCAGTTTGGTTTTTAAAAAAATTTATTTAACTTTTATTTACTTATCTTTGGCTGCGTTGGGTCTTCGTTGCTGTGTGCGGGCTTTCTCTCGTTGCAGCAAGTGAGGGCTACTCTGTTGTGGTGCGTAGGCTTCTTATTGCGGTGGCTTCTCTTGTTGTGGAGCACGGGCTCTAGGCGCACGGGTTTCAGTAGTTGTGGCTCACAGGCTCAGTAGTTGTGGCTCGCAGGCTCTAGAGCGCAGGCTCAGTAGTTGTGGTGCACGGGCTTAGTTGCTCTGTGGCATGAGGGATCTTTCCGGACTGGGCTCAAACCCGTGTCCCCTGCATTGGCAGGCGGATTCTTAACCACTGCACCACCAGGGAAGTCCCAATTTGTACATTGTTGATGGTTAATGAGGTCTTTTTTTCTTTTTTCTTAATATATTTATTTATTTGGTTGCGCCGGTCTTAGTTGTGGGAGGCAGGCTCCTTAGTTGTGGCAGGCGAACTCCTTAGTTGCGGCTCACGGGCTCCTTAGTTGCGGCTCATGGGCTCCTTAGTTGTGGCTCGCTGGCTCCTTAGTTGTGGCATGCTAATTCTTAGTTGCAGCATGCATGTGGGATCTAGTTCCTGGACCAGGGATTGAACCTGGGCCCCCTGAATTGGTAGCCGGGAGTCTTAACCACTGTGGCACCAGGGAAGTCCTCCAATGAGGTCTTATCCATTTAAAATTTTAGAATTTTCAGTTAGAAAAATGTAACTCTAAAAGATAGTAAAATATCTGTTATCTTTAGGGAAATATGAGAATATAGTTAGTTGATCCCTAAACCAAATATCATATAATTAACAATAAATGCAACTTAAATTATAAGGAAATTGTTATAATGAACTGTCCTCAAGGCTGACTCTTTTTGGGAGACATTTGAAAAAATTTAGGACAAGTTTACATTGTTCATAAATTGTAAAAACAGTTAACTGATAGAGCTAGAAGACTGTATTAGAGCTGTTTCTCTTGTCTTGTTAAGAAGACTTGTACATTTAAAATTTTACTTTAAATAAGACATTTTAAATTTTTACATAGTTAAAAAAATTACTGTATTGAATTTCATCCATTGTGCCATTATGTTAGAAATAATTTTCTTTGAATTTAAACCTGTAGAAATGGGACGCCGGTCATCTGATACTGAAGAAGAAAGCAGAAGCAAGAGAAAAAAGAAACACCGTAGACGGTCTTCTTCAAGTAGTTCTTCAGATAGTAGAACATATAGCCGAAAGAAAGGTGGAAGGAAGTCAAGGTCAAAGTCAAGATCTTGGTCCAGAGATCTTCAGCCTCGCTCACATTCTTATGATAGAAGGTGATTTTCATGATTTTACTTATGTAGTAGTGAGAGTAACATTCTTTAGAGTTCGTATGTTTCTGTGCTTTTAATTTTTCTGGGTAAAAAAACACTTTTCTTTTTGTGGTTATATATTTATGAGTCTCAACCCCCAAAGGGTTTTGTTTTGTTTTCCCCCAGGCCCAGCGCGTGGGTCTTCATCCTTTGTCTGTCCTTTGTAGACGAGAAGATACAAACTGGTATAGTTCTCATACCGTATTAGCATCTGATAATATTTGGGAGGCAAGTAATATCTGATTATATTTTATTTCAGACGAAGGCATCGATCAAGCAGTAGCTCTTCTTATGGCTCTAGAAGAAAACGAAGTCGAAGTCGTTCAAGGGGTCGAGGGAAATCCTATAGAGCTCAGAGATCTAGGTCAAAAAGCAGAACAAGAAGGTATGCCATATCAGATGTTTATTGCTTTGTAACACACTGTCCGCAAATTTAGTGGCTTAAAGCAATAATCATTTCTTTTTTCATGATGTACAGTTTTGACTGAGCTTAGCTAGCAGTTCTTCTGCTAGTCTCATCTGGGGTCACTTATGTGGTTCTAGTTATCTGATAGCTTGACTGAAACTGGATGGTCCAGTGTGGTGTCATACAGTATCTGGCATTTGGTGCTGGCTATTGGCTGTTGTCTGGGGGTCCCTTAGTTTCCCTGTGACTTCTCATCCTCCAGTAGGAATGGCTGGACTTTTTCACATGATAGAGGAAGTATTTCAAGAAGAACAGAAGTTGCAAAATCTCTTAAGGTCTAGCTTCAGAAATAACCCAGTGTGTTATGGAGTGAATGTTTGTGTCCCCCCTAAATTCATATATTGAAGTCTCAACCCCCAGTGAAACTGTAATTGGAGATAGTGTCTTTATGGAGGTAATTAAAGTTAAAGGTCAAAAGGGTGAGGTCCTAATCCAATAAGGCTAGTGGCCTTATAAGAAGAGAGGGAGAGATCTTTCTCTTTGAGCATGCACTCAGAGGAAAGGCCTTGTGAGGACACAGTGAAAAAGTGGCCATCTACAAACCAGGAAGAGCTCTTATCAGGAACCAGTCAGCTGGCATATTGATCTTTGACTTTACAACCTCTGTGAGAAATATGTTTCTGTTGTTTAAGCTGCCCAGTCTATGGTATTTTGTTATAGGAGCCTGAGCAGACGTGATGTCACTCCACCTGCATTTTCTGGCTGTGCTCAAGGGCAAATAATACAGAGCATGGCCTATCTGGAGAGGGTTGTACGTTTTGGATAATGCTAGAAAATATGGTTGAATCGGATGGGGACCATGGTATGGAGGGACTTGATAGAAGCAGGTATTCAGACGTTATTGAAGGTTTTTGAGAAGAAGAGTGCTAGGATAAAAACAGCATTTTAGGAAGATCAGTTTCTTTTCTCTGTTTAGTTTTTCATTCTATTAGGCTCTAGTTGTGGGGGTATATTAGCAGCCTGATTTTATTATCTGGGCATAAAATTCTATAAATCTCTCTGAATCTGAAGTTGGATAATAGCAGTAAAGTCCAAATGTTTAACTTTTCTGGCCTTGTATTATTTGGCCTCAGCCTCCTCTCCTTTGTACACACACAACATACATGCAAGCCATCCTGTGTTACATGCCTTTTGTTCTCCATCTATGTCTCTGAGTTGCCAGCTTTGTTTCTTTCAGCATGCTCTTTCTTCCAGTTTCTTATATTATCTCTACTTTGAGAAGTTTTCCTACCCTTTAGTGTTCAGTTCTATTTAATCTCTAATTTTCTTCTTCCTTAAATCCTTCTTTGATTTTTACCTTTTCACTCCCAAGTCAAATTTAATCCATCCTTTCTCTGACTCACCATCACAGTTGATTCCTGATTTGTAACAGTTACATTATGAACATTGTTTTTGTTATTCTCATATATTGTAAACTCTTGCAGGGCAATCTCTTGGTACCTAATATAATGCCTTGCTTGTAGAAGCTGATTACCAGAAAACAACTTCAGTTGAAAATTTCCTGTCAGTGAGAATAGAAATAATAATCCATGCTTTTGTGTGGTCTTCTACATTTTGTAGAGTATTTCCATACACACTTTATAAGTCAATGACATTTTGGTTAGGAAAATACAAGTCACTCAGTTCCAAGCATCAAGGTTTTAAGATGGGGAATTAAAGGCTTATGTAACCTTTGGAGGGGCTCAGGGAATTAGGGAAGCTGTTATTGATTATTTTAGCCTAAGCGTGGAAGCTGCTTCTTTTCTTAGAAGTCACTGGAAATCTTAAGAACTCTGGGTTTGTAGCACCAAAGTGTGTGGTTCTCAATAAACTACTTACCAGGAAGCTGCTTCTCTACCCAAGTATCTACCTATTACTTCCTACAGAGGGGAATCTGCAGACGTTAATTTCTTCTCTTTTGCAGTGCAAGGAAGACTTTAAAAGGAATGGCGGTGGGCATCTAGTCAGCAACAAATTATCCAGCACACATGCATTTTACTAAATGTTTTGAGTTTTGTAACTGGCAGGCTGTCACGCAGGGTAATACCTTCATTTTGTATATGAGGAAGCAAGTTCAGAGGTTTATTCAAAACAGCAACTTCTCAGAATCTTGCATCGACACTTCTGCATTTAACTGCAATAACTAAATAATCTGGAGACACTGAAAAGTCCTACATTTTGAGAAAATACTTTATCCATGTTTTATACACAACATTATTTTGGTAATGTATTTTAGGAATTTATTCTTCAAAATGTTTAAACTAAATGAGTTTCTAGGTTAATCTTGGTTTAAGAAGAAAATTGAACAACTCATTCTTTGAACAGTTTAGTTAACTAAGACTTTAATTTAAATAAAGAAGTTGTAAGTACATTCGTTCCTTAATATGTACAGGGGATTGATTCCAGAACCTGCTGCAGGTACCAAAATCTGAGGATTCTCAGATCCCATGGTTGGCCTTCTGTATCCACGGTTCCGCATCTACATATCCAACCAACTGTGGATCGTGTAGTGTTATAGTATTTTCTTTAAAGTTTTTATTTATTTATTTATTTATTTTTGGCTGTGTTGGGTCTTCGTTGTTGTGCGTGGTCTTTCTCTAGTTGTGGAGAGCGGGGGCTACTCTTCATGCAGTTCGCGGGCTTCTTGTTGCTGTGGCTTCTCTTGTTGCAGAGCACAGGCTCTAGGCGCATGGGCTTCAGTAGTTGTGGCTCGCACGCTCAGTAGTTGTTGCTTGCATGCTCTAGAGTGCAGGCTCAATAGTTGTGGTGCACGGGCTTATTTGCTCCATGGCATGTGGATCTTCCCGGACCGATGCTCGAACCAATGTCCCCTGCATTGGCAGGCGGATTCTTAACACTGCACCACCAGGGACGTCCCTTTGTTTTAGTTTTTATTTTATATTGGAGTATAGTTTTATTTTTTTTATTTTTTTGTTTTTTAATTTTATTTTTGGCTGCATTGGGTCTTCATTGTTGCAAGCGGGCTTTCTCTAATTGTGGTGAGCAGGGGATACTCTTCATTGCTGTGCGCGGGCTTCTCATTGTGGTGGCTTTTGTTGCAGAGCATGGGCTCTAGGCGTGTGGGCTTCAGTAGTTGTATCATGTGGGCTCAGTAGTTGTGGCTCACGGGCTGTAGAGCTCAGGCTCAGTAGTTGTAGCGCACAGGCTTAGTTGCTCTGTGGCATGTGGGATATTCCCGGACCAGGGCTCGAACCCGTGTCCCCTGCATTGGCAGGTAGATTCTTAACCACTGCTCCACCAGGGAAGCCCTTGGAGTATAGTTGATGGACAATGTTGTGTTAGTTTCAGGTGTACAGCAAAGTGATTCGGTTATATATATACATGTATGTATTCTTTCTCAAATTCTTTTCCCATTTAGGTTGTTATATAATATCGAGCAGAGTTTCCTGTGCTATACAGTAGGTCCTTGTTGGTTATCCATTATATATATTTTTTATTTTTATTATTTTTTTAAATTAATTAATTTATTTATTTATGGCTGTGTTGGGTCTTCGTTTCTGTGCGAGGGCTTTCTCTAGTTGCGGCAAGTGGGGGCCACTCTTCATCGCGGTGCGTGGGCCTCTCATTATCGCGGCCTCTCTTGTTGCGGAGCACAGGCTCCAGATGCGCAGGCTCAGTAACCGTGGCTCACAGGCCTAATTGCTCCACGGCATGTGGGATCTTCCCAGACCAGGGCTCGAACCTGTGTCCCCTGCATTGGCAGGCAGATTCTCAACCACTGTGCCACCAGGGAAGCCCGGTTATCCATTTTAAATATAGCAGTGTGTACGTGTCAATCCCAAACTTCCTAACTATCCCTTCCCCCCACCTTTTCCCTGGTAACCATAAGTTCAGTACTGCAGTATTTATTGAAAAAAAATCCACGTATAAATGGACCCTCACAGTTCAAACCCATGTTGTTCAAGGGTTAACTGTAGTGAGTTTTTCAAAGAAAAAGTACTATGTGATTCTAAATTTACAGGTACGTTGTTAATGATCTCTGTGCTTTTTAATAGAAAAGAGTGATTTCAGTCATGCAAAGTCAAATACTTTCACAAAACTTTGTTGTTACATGTCTAAAAAACAAGATGAAGCATGTTTTGAGGGATGGCAGAAGGAGGGAAATCAAATGTGTGAAGTTGCTGCAAGTTCCGTGGATAACTTATAGAGTAATTTGATGATTATGCTTTTTAGTATAGTTTTTATATTCTTCTTGAAGTACTCAAGTTGTGACATGTATCATGTCACTTCCTTTTAAAACAATAAGAAACCTACTATTATTCACAGTATATTTACTTATTTCCTCAATTCTAGGATACACAGAAAGTAGTTACAAAATTGCTGATATGTACCACTTTGTAAAGCAAACTTATAGAGTCAGATATTTTTTATGGTTCTTTTTATCTTTACTCTGGGGTATTTGGTTCTCCTCTCCACTTTATTATGGTTAGTTTCTTTGAAGAGTTAGGTTCATTTGTTTCTGTTTATATTTCATTTTAAGTTTTTTTATCCCCTAAGTTTTTAAATTGTATTTACTTTTTGGTCCCCCCGCCTTTATTTTAGTATGTGAAACATTAACATGGTTCCAAAAGACAGCACTATAAAAGGTGTGCATGGAGAAATATCATGCCCCTTTATACCGTCTATCCTGTTCCTAACCACCTCCTAGAACTAATCCTATTAGTTTGTGTTTTAGCTTTCCTCCATTTCTTTTTAAACAAAGTAGTGGTTATATATATGGCATACTATAGATACTCTTTGCACTTTGCTTTTTCTATTTACTAATATATCTTGGAAATCACTATATCAATTAATAGTACTCTTACTCATTTTTTATAGCTGCTTATTGTACTTCATTGTGTGGATGTATCATGATTTGTTTAGCCAGTTTCCTAGGTATGGACCTTAAAGACAGTGCCAAAATTTTACAGTTACTAAAAAGCTGTCATGAATAACCTGGTGCTTGAGTATTTTTGTATTGTTGGAGGTGTATCTTCAGGGGAAATTCCTAGAAGTGGGATTGCTGAATCAAAAGGTAAATAAATTTGTAATTTTGTTGGAAATTGCTGAATTCCTCTCAGTAATGTAAGAGAGTTCTGTTTCCTCATAGTCTTACTGACAGAATGTCATTTTAATTTTTTATTTGATTTTATTTTTTAATTGAAATTTATTTATTTTTTACTAATTATGATTAGTTTTATTTTAATTGAAGTATAATTGACTTACAATATTATATTAGTTTCAAGTGTAAAACATAGTGATATTTTTATATGTTATATCATTTTATACATTTTATACAAAATGATCACCACAGTAAGTCTAGGTCTGTCACTGTACAAAGTTATCACAATATTACTGATTATATTTCTTATGCTGTACTGTTATAGTCCCTTGACTTATTTTGTAACTGGAAGTTTGTTCCTCTTAATCTCCCTCACCTATTTCACTCATCCCCTGCAACCCCCTCCCCCTAGCAACCATCAGAAGGTTGGCTGTATGTGAATCTGTTTCTGTTTTGTTATGTCTATTCATTTGTTTTGTTTTTTAGATTTCACATATAAGTGAAATTGTATGGAATTTGTCTTTTTCGGTCTGACTTATTTCACTTAGCATAATACCCTTTAGGTCCGGGTTGTCACAAATGGCAAGATTTCATTCTTTTTTATGGCTGAGGAATAGTCCATTGTATATATGTATGATATCTTTATTCATTCATTTATCCATGGACACTTAGGTTGCTTCCATGTTGGCTATTGTAAATAATGCTGCAGTGAACAAAGGGGTGCATATATCTTTTCAAATTATTGTTTTTGTTTTCTTGGAAAAATACCCAAAAGTGGTATTGCTGGATTGTATGGTAGTTCTATTTTTAATTTTTTTGAGGAACCTCTATACCATTTCCCGTAGTGCCTGTATCAATTTACATTCCCACCAACAGTGCACAAAGGTTCCCTTTTCTCTACATCTTTGCCAACACTTGTTATTTGTTGTCTTTTTGATAATAGCCATTCTGACAGGTGTGAGGTGATATCTCATTGTTGTTCTAATTTGCATTTTCCTCATGATTAGTGATATTGAACATCTTTTCATGTGTCTGTTGGTCATCTGTATGTTTTCTTTGGAAAAATGTCTATTCAGCTCTTCAGCTCATTTTATAATCAGTTGTTTGTTTTTTTGATGTTGAGTTGTATGAGTTCATTGTATATTTTCGATATTAACCCATTATCAGATATATCATTTGCAAATATCTTCTGCCATTCAGTAGGCTGCCTTTTGGTTTTGTCGACAGCTTCCTTCACTGTGCAAAAGCTTTTTGGTTTGATGTAGTCCCATTTGTTTATTTTTGCTTTTGTTTCCCTTGCTTAAGGAGACGTGTCCAAAAAATATCGCTAAGACCAATGTCAAAGAGCATACTGCCTTTTTCTTCTAAACGTTTTATGTTTCAAATCTTAAATTTAAGTCTTTAATCCATTTTGAGTGTATGTTTGTGTATGGTGTGAAAAAGTAGTCCAGTTTGATTCTTTTGCATGTAATTTTCCAGTTTTCCTAGCACCATTTATTGAAGAGGTTGTCTTTTCCCTATTGTATGTTCTTACCTTCTTTGTTGTAGATTAATTACCCATGTTAAGTGTGGGTTCATTTCTGGGCTATGTATTCTGTTCCATTGAGCTATGTGTCTGTTTTTGTGCTAGTACCATACTGTTTTGGTTACTTTTGCTTTGTAGTACAGTTTGAAAGCAGGGAGCGTAATACCTTCATCTTTGTTCTTCTTTCTCAAAATTATTTTGGCTCTTTGGGTTCTTTTGTGTTTCCATACAAATTTTAGAATTATTTGTTCTAGTTGTGTGAAAAATGTCATGTGTATTTTGATAAGGATTGCATTGTATGTCTTCTTTTGAAAACTCTTTGTCCAGATCTTCTGTCCCTTTTTTAATTGGATTGTTTGTTTTTTGCTATTGAGTTATATGAGTTTTTTTTTCTTTTTTTCCCACTCTTTTTTTTTTTAATTGAAGTATAGTTGATTTACAATGCTGTGCCAATCTCTGCTGTACAGCAGAGTGACTCAGTTATACACATATAGACATGCTTTTTTTAATATTCTTTTCCATTATGGTTTATCACAGGATATTGAGTATAGTTTCCTGTGCTATACATTAGGACCTTGTTGTTTATCCACTCTAAATGTAATAGTTTGCCTCTACCAACCCCAAACTCCCAGTCCATTCCTCTCCCTCCCCCCCTCCCCTTTGGCAATCACAAGTCTGTTCTCTATGAGTCTGCTTCTGTTTTGCAGATAGGTTCATTTGTGCCATATTCTAGATTCCACATATACATGATATCATACAGTATTTGTCTTTCTCTTTCTGACTTACTTCACTTAGTATGATAATCTCTAGTTGCATCCATGTTGCTGCAAATGGCATTATTTCATTCTTTTTTATGGCTGAGTAGTATTCCACTGTATATATGTACCACATCTTCTTTATCCATTCATCTGTTGATGGACATTTAGGTTGTTTCCATGTCTTGGCTATTGTGAACAGTGCTGCTATGAACATAGGGGTGCATGTGTCTTTTTGAATTGTAGTTTTGTCTGGGTATATTCCCAGGAGTTGGATTGCTGAATCATATGGTAATTCTATTTTTAGTTTTCTGAGGAACCTCCACACTGTTTTCCATAGTGGCTGTACCAACTTACATTCCCACCAGCAGTGTAGGAGGGTTAGCTTTTCTCCACACCCTCTTCAATATTTGTTATTTGTAGACTTTTTGATGATGGCCATTCTGACTGGTGTGACGTGATACCTCATTGTAGTTTTGATTTGCATTTCTCTAATAATGAGTGATGTTGAGCATCTTTTCATGTGCCTACTGGCCATCTGTATGTCTTCTTTGGAGAAATGTCTATTAAGGTCTTCTGCCCATTTTTTGATTGAGTTGTTTGTTTTGTTGTTGTATGAGCTGTTTGTATACTTTGGAGATTAAGCCCATGTCTATTGCATCATTTGCAGATATTTTCTCCCATTCAGTAGGTTGTCTTTTCGTTTTGTTTTGTTTTTTTTTTCTTTAATGGTCTCCTTTGCTGTGCAGAAGCTTGTAAGTTTGATTAGGTTCCATTTGTTTATTTCTATTGCCTTAGGAGACTGCCCTAAGAAAACATTGGTATGATTTATGTCAAAGAATGTTTTGCCCGTGCTCTTTTCTAGGAGTTTTATGGTATCATGTCTTGTGCTTAAGTCTTTAAGGCATTTTGAGTTTGTTTTTTTTTTGTGCATGGTGTGAGGGTGTGTTCTAACTTCATTGATTTACATGCAGCTGTCCAACTTTCCCAGCACCACTTGCTGAAGAGACTGTCTTTTTCCCATTTTATATTCTTGCCTCTGTTGTCGAAGATTAATTGACTGTAGGTGTGTGGGTTTATTTCTGGGCTCTCTATTCTGTTCCATTGATCCGTATGCCTGTTTTTGTACCAATACCATACTGCTTTGATTACTGTAGCTTTGTACTATTGTAAAAATATGGAGCACTTCACGAATTTGCATGTCATCCTTGTGCAGAGGCCATGCTAGTCTTCTCTGTATCATTCCAGTTTTAGTATATGTGCTGCTGAAGCAAGCACTGTATGAGTTTCTTATATACAGTTGACCCTTGAACGACACCGGTTTGAACTGCAAGGATCCACTTATATGTCAGTTTTTTCCAATACATATGAACTGCAGTACTACACTATTGAGTTTGGTTGAATCCATGGATGTGTATCTGGGGATGTGGAGGGTTGAAAGTTATATGAGGATTTTTGACTGTGGCAGGGAGGGAGGAGTTGATACCCCAACCCTGGAGTTCTTCAAGAGTCATCTGTATTTTGGATATTAACTTGTTATTAGATATGTGATTTACACATATCTTCTCCCATTCAGTACATTGCCTTTTCATTTTATTGATAGTTTCCTTTGCTGTGCAGAAACCTTTTCGTTTAATGTAGCCATATTTGTTGATTTTTGCTTTTGTTGTCTATTCCCAAAAATCATTGCCAAGACTTATGTCAAGGATATTTTCCCCTATGTTTTATTCTAGGAGTTTTGTGGTTTCAGGTCTTATGTTTAAGTCTTAAATCCATTTTGAGTTCATTTTTGTGTATGGTGTAAGATAGTGGCCCAGTTTCATTCTTTTACACATGACTATCCAGCTTTCTCAACACCATTTATTGAAGAGAGTATTCTTTCCTCACTGTATAGTCTTGACTTCTTTGATGTAAATTAATTGATGATATGCACATGGGTTTATTTCTGAGCTCTCTAATCTGTTCCATTGATCTATGTGTCTGTTTTTATGCTGAAACCATATTGTTTTGAATGCTTTGTAATATAGATTGAAATCAGGAAGCATGATTCCTCTAGCTTTTTCTTTTTTCTCAAGACTGTTTGGCTATTTGGTGTCTTTTGTGGTCCATACAAATTTTAGGATTGTTTGTTCTAATTCTGTGAAAATGCCATTGGAATTTTGATAGAGATTGCATTGAATATGTATATTATTTTTGGTAATATGGATTATGTTAATTTTATACCCTGATGCCTTACTCAATTCTGTTATTGCTTGAATTAGTTTTAGCATTGATTCTCTAGGGTTTATCAGATACACTATCATGTTGTCTGCAAATAGAAATAGTTTCACTTCTTTTCCAATTTTTATTCTTCCGTTTGCTTTCTCTCATCTAATTGCATTGGCTTTTACTTCCAGTAAAATATTGAATACCAGTGGAGGTGATATACATCCTTGTCTTTTTCCTGATTTTAGTGTAAAAGCTCCTAGTGTTTCCTTATGAAGAAATATACTGGCTCTGGGGCTAAAGTATATATAAGTATATATATTTTGTCATGTTAAGAGAGGATCTATCACTTTGTTTTTGTTTTTTTCCAGGAATGGATATTGAATTTTGTTGAAGGCTTTTTCATCATCTGTGGATAGAATCAAGTTTTGTTTTGTTTTTTTCCCTTAGATCTATTAAGGAACTAATCTTGCTTTTCTGGAATAAATCTCAATTGGTCTTGGTGTAGTGTTTTCTTGATGTGGGATTCTGTTCACTAATTTTTAAGTTTAGTACTTTTATAGTCATACGTGATGTTGGGTTTTTTTTTTACATCGTGTTTATCAGTTATTCTCTTATTATTCTTGCTTCATACAAAGATTTGGTAAGTTTTCCTTCATTTTTAATGCTCTGGAACTATTTGTGGAGCATTGGGATTGTCTGGTATTCAGAGTTTTGGTAGATTTGTGAAACCATCTGGGCCTGGTGCTTTTTTTGTTGAATGGTGCATTGATAACTTTATTTCTTCAACAGAAATAGGTCAATTTAAACTTTATATTTCTCATAGGTTTCATTTTGGTAAACTATTTTTCTATTATATTACCTATTTAATCTATATTTTGAAATTTATTTGCCTATAAGTCTGGAAAGTAGTTTCTTATTATTTAAACTTTTTTTTCTTCTGTTTCAATGCTTATTTTCCTCTTGTCATTTATTACGTTGTTTATCTATGCTTTCTCCTTTGCTTTATTAAGTTGGCTGGTTGATTATCTATTTTGTTAATTTAAAAGAAATCATTTTGACTTATTATTTAGATCTTTTTCTCCATTTTCTACCTTATTAATTTCTGCTTTTATCCTTATTTTCTGCTTTGTGCTTTCTTTGGTTTACTTTGTTATTCTTTTTCAAGTGTTTGGAGCTGCTAATTTATTTATATTTGTATTTCATTTCTATTGATAAGAGTGTTTAAGTATATGGATGTTCTTTTAATCACTGCTTCAAATATATCCCGTAGATTTTTTTCAACATATTTTTATGAGAAATTTCAAGCATACAGCAAAATTGAATTTTACAGTGAAGACCCATATATCCACCGCCTAGATATTACCATTAACATTTTATTTATCACATATCCATTTGTCTATTTCTCTCACTATCCATTAATTTATCCTAATTTTTTGATGCATTTCCAGTTTCAGGCATCAGTAGGCTTTCCCCTTAAATACTTCAGCATACTTATGAGTAAGTAGAGTTCAGTATTCCTTTATAAATTTTTTTCTTTTTTAAAAAAAAATTTATTTATTTATTTTTGGGTGCGTTGGGTCTTTGTTGCTGTGTGCGGGCTTTTCTGTAGTTGCGGCGAGCAGGGGCTACTCATTGTTGCAGTGCGCAGACTTCTCATTGTGGTGGCTTCTCTTGTTGCGGAGCACAGGCTCTAGGTGCACAGGCTTCAGTAGTTGTGGCTTGCGGGCTCTAGAGCGCAGGCTCAGTAGTTGTGGCACGTGGGCTTAGTTGCTCCGCAGAATGTGGGATCTTCCCAGACCAGGGATCAAACCTGTGTCTCCTGCATTGGCAGGTGGATTCTTAACCACTGTGCCACCAGGGAAGTCCCTAAATTTTTCCTTTTGAAAACAAAACTTTGACATTTTTCTTTGAGGCAAAATTTATATACATTGAAATGCACAAATTCTAAGCATACACTTGCTGTGTTTTGATGCATGTATATACCTTCCAAAATATATTACTGTTACCCCAGAAAGTTCCCTTATAATTTTTGACAATTAATTCCTGCTTGCATTCTCCTTAGAGGTAATCACTGTTTTGACTTTTTTCTACCGTAGATTAGTTTTCATGAGTGTTAAAAATTTTTATTCAGCATGATACGTTTGAGATTCATTCATGTTGCTGTGTATGTCAGTAGTTCATTTCTTTTTATTGTTGAATAGTATTCTATTGTATGGATATGTTACATTTTTTTCTAGAATTTTATGTATATATAATCACATAGTAGTGACATTTTACATAGTAGTGATATTTTACAAGGGGCTTCTTACAGTAAGCATAATGCTTTGATGTATGTATCATTACTTCATTACTGTTTATTGCTAGTAGTGAACTACCACAGTTTATCTATTTTCTTGTTATGGACTCCTGGGCTATTTCTGGGTTGGGCTATTATGAATAAAGCTACTACAAACATTTCTTTTACAAGTCTTTTTTGTGGATATCTATATTCATTTCTCTTACGTGAAAAATCTAGTAATGGAACTTCTGAGTCATAGTATAGGTGTCTATTTTAGTTTTTTTTTTTTTAATTAATTAATTAATTTATTTATTTATTTTTGGCTGTGTTGGGTCTTCGTTTCTGTGCGAGGGCTTTCTCTAGTTGTGGCAAGCGGGGGCCACTCTTCATCGCAGTGCGCGGGCCTCTCACTGTCACGGCCTCTCTTGTTGCGGAGCACAGGCTCCAGACGCACAGGCTCAGTAGTTGTGGCTCACTGGCCTAGTTGCTCCATGGCATGTGGGATCTTCCCAGACCAGGGATTGAACCCGTGTCCCCTGCATTGGCAGGCAGATTCTCAACCACTGCGCCACCAGGGAAGCCCCGTTTTAGTTTTATAAGAAAAAAATAGCTTTCCAAATGATTTTCTATGGCTGTATCGTTTTATATTCCCACCAAAAATGTTTATGAGTTCCACTTACAAACTCACCCACACTTGGTGTGTTAGTCTTATTAATTTTAGCCAAAGTGGGGGGCTTGTAGTGCCATTACATGGTTTTAATTTGCATTTATAATTTTAGCTTTTTTGTTTATATCTATGGTGCATTCAAATGATTTTTTTAATTGTAAAAAACATATAAATTATAATTTTAAACAAATTTTCAAGGTACATTTTAGTATTGTTATCTATATGCACACTGTTGTACAGAAGATTTCTAGAACTCTTTCATCTTCTGTGACAGAAACTCTAAACCCTTGGAACAACAACTCCCAGTTTCCCCCTCCTCCCCTGTCTTGGCAATCACCATTCTACTTTGTTTCTATGAGTTTGATTGCATCAGACAACTCATATATAAGTGGGATCTTGCAGTGTTTGTCTTTTTTTATTTTCTTATTTCACTTAGCATAATGTCCCAAGTTTCATCTATGTTATAACACAGGACAGGATTTCCATCTTTTTCAAGGCTGAATAATATTCCATTCTATGTATATACCACATTTTCTTTATGTGTTTATCCATTGATGGACACTTAGATTGTTTCCACATCTTGGATATAGTGAATAATGCTGCAGTGCAGATGGGTGTGCAAATATTTCTTCAATATCCTGCTTTCAGTTCTTTTTGGTTATATATTCAGAAGTGGGATTGCTGAATCCCTATGGTAGTTCTATTTTTAATTTTTTGAGGAACCGCCATACTGTTTCCATAGCTGCTTGCACTATTTTACAATCTAACCAACAGTGCACAAGGGTTCCAATTTCTTCACATACTTGCCAACACTTAATTTTTCTTTTTTTTTTGGTAGTCACCATCCTAACAGGTATAACGTGGTATCTTTGTTTTTGATTTGCATTTTGCTGTTGATTTAGTAATGTTGAGAATCTTTTCATATTCCTGTCAGCCATTTACACATCTTCTTTGGAGAAATGTTTGAGTTTTTTTTACCAATTTTTAATCTGGTTATTTGTTTTTTTGTTTATGAGTTATAAGGATTTTAAAATATATTCTGTATATTAACCCCTTACCTGAGCTATGGTTTGAAGATATTTTCTACTATTTGATAGACTGTCTTTTCACTCTGTTGATTGTTTCCTGTACAGAAGTTTTAAGGTTTGATGTAGTCCCATTTATCTAATTTTTCTTTTAAACCTGTGCTTTTGGTGTCATATGCAAGCAATAATTGACCATTTCAATGTCACAATGCTTTTACCCTTTCTTCTAGGAGTTTTATAGTTTTAGATATCATGCTTAGCTCTTTAATCCATTTGAATTAATATTTATATATGGTGTTAAAAGGGTCCACCTTCATTCTTTTGCATGTGAATACACAGTTTTCCCAACAGTTGTTGAAAAGGCTGTCATTTCTCCATTGTGTAGTCTTGTAACCATTGTCGAAGATCATTTTACCATATACACAAGGGTTATTTTTGGGCTCTCTTTTCTGTTCTGTTCGTCTATATGTCTGTCTGTATGGATATATCGTACTTTGATTACTGTAGCTTTGTAATATATTTTGAAATCAGGAAGTATGAGGCCTCCAGTCTTGTTCCTCCTCAAGATTGTTTTGGCTACGTGGGTCCTTTGAGATTCCATATCAATTTTAGAGGTTTTTTTTTTTCTGTTTCTGCAAAAAATGCCTTTTGGGTTTTGATAGGAATTGCTTTGAATCTGTAGATAGCTTTGGTAGTATGGACTACTGTGAAAGTTTAACAATATTAAGGCTTCTGTTTCCTTGGTTAAGTTTATTCCTAAATTTTTTTTTTAAATGTTACTGTAAGTGGGATTGTTTTCTTAATTTCCTTTTCAGATTGTTCATTGTTAGTATATAGAAATGCAAATTATTTTTCACTGTTGATTCTCAATTTATTAGTTCTAACATTGTGTGTCTGTGTGTAATCTTAGGATTTTCTACATATAAGATCATGTCATCTGTAAACAGAGATATTTTTCCAATTTGGATGCTGTTTATTTCTTTTTCATGCCTAATTGCTCTGGCTAAGAATTCTGTGTACTGTGTTGAGTAGAAGTGGTGAGTGTGGGAATCCTTGTCTTGTTCCTGAATTTAGAGGAAAAACTTTCAGTTTTTCACTGTTGGGTATGATGTTATCCCTGGGTCTTTTATATATGACCTTTCTTATGTTGGGGTACTTTTCTTCTTTTACTAATTTGTTGACTGTTTTTATCATGAAAAGGTGTTGAACTTTATGAAATGATTTTTTTCTACATCAACTGAGATGATCATGTGTTTTGGTTTTTTAAAATATTTATTTGGCCGTGTCAGGTCTTAGTTGTGGCACGCAGGATCCTCTGTTGTGGCGCGCGGGCTTCTCTCTAGTTGTGGTCTGCAGGCTCCAGGGCGCGCGGGCTCAATAGTTGTGGTGTGCGGCCTCTTTAGCTGTGGCACGTGGGCTCCAGAGCACACGAACTCAGTAGTTGCGGTGTGCAGGATCTCTAGTTGTGGCCCATGGGCTCTAGAGCGTGTGGGCTTAGTTGCCCTGAGGCATGTGGAATCTTAGTTCCCTGACCAGGGATCAAACCCACGTTGCCTGCATTGGAAGGCGGATTCTTAACCACTGGACCACCAGGGAAGTCCCAATCATGTCTTTTTTTTTGTTCTCCATTCTGTTAATGTGGTATATTACATTTATTGATTTTTGTATATTTAATATATTTATATTTAATGTTTATATGTAATATTTAATGTTCTTTTCATTCAAGGGATAAATCCCATTTGGTTATGCTGTATAAGTGTTTTAATGTGCTGCTGAATTTGGTTTGGTAGTGTTTTGTTGATCTTTTTGCACCAGTGTTACTCATGGATATTCATCTGTAGTTTTATTTTCTTGTGGTATGTTTGTATGTCTTCGGTATCAGGGTAATAATGATGGCTTATAACATGAGTTTGGAAGTGTTCCCTCCTCTTCAATTTTGAGAGGGATTGGCATTGTTATTTAAATGTTTGGTAAAATTCTCCAGTGAAGCTATCTGGTCCTGAGCTTTTATTTGTTGGGAGGTTTTTTATTGCTGATTCATTCTCCTTGCTTGTTCAGATTTCTTATTTCCTTATGATTTAGTCTTAGTAAATTATATATTTTTAGAAATTTATTCATTTTTTCTGTTGTTTAATTTGTTGGTATATAATTGTTCATAGTAGTTTCATAATCCTTTTTATTTCTTTTATTATATTTTGTTCTTTTTCTAGTTCTTTGAGTTGTAAAGGTAGGTTGTTGGTTTGAGACTTCTGGCCTTTTTAAACATAGGCATTTCCTGCTATAAACTACCCTGTTAGGACACCTTTTGTTGCAACCCATAAGTTTTGGTATGTTGTGTTTTCATTTTCATTTTTCTCAAGATATTTTCTAATTTCCCTTGTGATTCTTTTTTGACCCATTGGTTTTTTTCAAGAGTATGTTGTTTAATTTTTACATATTTATGAATTTCCCAGTTTTTCTGCTGCTGTTGTTTCATTCAAGTGTCTTTTTATTGTGGTCATAAAAGATACTTTGTATAACTTCAGTCTTCTTAAATTTGTTAAGAGTTATTTTGTGACCTAACACATGATCTGTCCTTCGGGAATGTTCCATGTACAGTTGTGAAGAATGTGTATTCTGTTGCTGTTGGGTGGAGTGTTTTGTATATGTCTGTGAGGTGCAGTTGATCTACAGTGTTGTTCAGGTCCTCTGTTTACTTATAGATATCTTCTGTCTGGTTGTTCTATCCATATGGAAAGTGGGTTATTGAAATCTCCTATTCTTATTGTGTTACTCTCTATTTTCCCTTCAATTCTGTCATTGTTTCATATATATGAGTACTCTGTTATTAAGTGTATGTATATTCATAACTGTTACATTTCCCTAGTGAATTGACCCTTTTATTATTGCATAATATCTTTTTTTCCAGGTTTTGGGAGTTATGAATAAAGCTGTTTTAAACATCTGTGTGGAGATTTTTGTGCGGACATATGTTTTCAACTCCTTTGGGTAAATACTAAGGGGTGGAATTGCTGGATCATATGGTAAAAGTATGTTTAGCTTTCTGAGAAACTGCCAGACTGACTTCTGAAGTGGCTGCCCCATTTTGCATTCCCAACAGTAAATGAGAGTTCCTATTGCTCCACATCCTTAACAGCATTTGGTGTTGCCAGTTTTCCAGGTTTGGGTTATTTGAATAGGTTTTTAGTGGTATCTCATTGTTATTTTAATTTGTATTTCCCTGATGGCATATGATGTGGAACATCTTTTCATATGCTTATTTGCCATCTTTGGTGTGTTGTCTCTTAAGGGCCATATTGTAGTTGGGCTGCTTGTTTTCTTATTTTTGACTTTTAAGAGTTCTTTGAATATTTTAGGTAACAGTCCTTTATCAGATGTGGTTTTTTGCAAATATTTTCTCCCAATCTGTGGCTTGTTGTTTTATTCTCTGATGTTGTCCTTTGCAGAGAGTAGATTTTTTAAAAAAATTATACTGATATTTTTAAGGGAAAAATATGTGGCATTTTCAAACAACATTTTGTAAAAAATTTCAAAATCATTAAATCATTTGAAATATTTTCATTGTTCTTTAAAAATATTTTTTTTCTTGTCATAAGTTTTAAGATCTATTTTCTTTGCAACTTTTCAAATATGCAATACAGATTATTCATTTTGGTCACCATGCTGCACATTACATCCCCATGTTTTAATTATCTATCTTATTGCTGGAACTTTGTACCTTTTGACCCCCTCCACCTACTTTTAAGAAGTTTTAAATTTTAACGATGTCCATCTTATCAATTATTTCTTTCATGGATCATGCCTTTGATGATATATTTAAAAAGTATACATATCCAAGGTTATCTAGGTTTTCTCCTATGTTCTAGGTGTTCTGTAGTTTTATGTTTTAAACTTAGGTCTGTAATTCCTTTTGAGTTAATTTTTGTGAAAAGTATAAGGTCAATGACTAGGTTCATTTTTATACATGTGACTGTCCAGCTGTTCCAGCACCATTTGTTGAAATGAGTATCTTTGCTTCATTGTATTGCTTTTGCTCCTTTGTCAAAGATCAGCTGACTGTTTTTATGTGGGTCTATTTTTGGGCTCTTTGTTCTGTTCCATTGATTTATTTGTGTGTTCTTTTGCTGATATCATACTGTCTTGATTACTATAGTTTTCTAGGAAGTCTTGGAGTCGAGTAATGTCAGTCCTCCGACTTTATTGTTTTCCTTCAATATTGTGTTGGTTATTCTGGGTTTTTTGCCTATCCATATAAACTTTATAATCAATTTGTTGATATTCACAAAATAACTTGTGGGGATTTTGATTTGGACTGCATTAAATCTAGAGAGCAAGATGGGAAGAATCACTGTCTTGACAGTATTGAGTCTTAAAATCTATGAACATGGAATATCTCTTTCTTTAGTTCTTTGATTTTGTTCATCAGAGTTTTGTGATTTTTCTCAAATAAATATTGTATATACTTTGTTAGATTTATACCTAAGTACTTCATTTTTTTTTTTTTTGGTGCTAATATAAATGGTATTGTTTTAAATTCCACTTGTTTATTGCTGGTGTATAGAAAACATTTATTTTCTGATAATTTCAAATTTAAAGAAAACTTACAGGTGTAGTACAAAGAACTCCTGATACCCTTTATTTATCTTCTTCAATTGTTGACATTTTGTTAAACAATTGCATCTTTATATAGTTTTATAGTTAGAATTGTTTTTTATGCATTTGTCTGTTAAATTCTGTACCAGAATTAGAAGTGCTTTATCTATCACCATTACAATATCATAGTATTCTGTATTTGCTTATATATTTACCTTTGCCAGCTTTATATTTTTGTATGTTTTTATCTTGCTGTCTTGTGATAAACATTTTAATTTGGAGGAATCCCTTGCAGGTGCAGTGATGATGAATTCCCTCAGCTTATATTAATCTGGGAAAATATTTCTCATTCAATTTTGAAGGATTATTTTGCTGGTTATAGTATTCTTGGTTGGTAGTTTTTTCTTGTAGCACTTTGAATATATCATCCCGCTCCCCTATGGCTTGTAAAGTTTCTTCTGAGAAATCCACTGGTAATCTTATGGAAGCTCCCTTATACATGATGAGTTGATTTTCTCTTCCTACTTTCAAGATTCTTGCTTTGGGGCTTCCCTGGTGGTGCAGTGGTTGAGAATCTGCCTGCCAATGCAGGGGACACGGGTTCGAGCCCTGGTCTGGGAAGATCCCACATGCCGCGGAGCAACTGGGCCCGTGAGCCACAATTACTGAGCCTGCGCGTCTGGAGCCTGTGCTCCGCAATAACAGAGGCTGCGATAGTGAGAGGCCCGCGCACTGCGATGAAGAGTGGCCCCCGCTTGCCACAACTAGAGAAAGCCCTCGCACAGAAACGAAGACCCAACACAGCCATAAAAAAAAAAAAAAAAAAAAAAAAAAAAAAAAAAAATTCAAATTCTCCAGAGAATTCCCCTCTCAATTGCTGTATTAGTTAGGTTAACACTAGCTGCAAAAACAAACAAACCCAAAATAATAAAACAGCTCAAACACAATAGAATTTAAAAAAAAAAAAAAAAGATTCTTGCTTTGTCTATGACTTTTGACAGTTTATTTAAAATCGGTCTTGGTGTGGAGCTCTTTGAGTTCATCCTAATTGGAAATTTTTGACTTCTTGAATTTGGATATTCATTTTCTTCCTCATATTTGGAAAGTTTTCATCCATTCTTCAAATAAGTTCTCTGTCCCTTTCTTCTCATTCTGGAATTTTCATAATTCATATATTGCTGGTCTCGTTTGTGTCCCATAATTTCCTTAGGTTTTTTTTTTTCTTTTTTCTCCATGTTTTTTGTTTGTTTGTTTGTTTGTTCCTCTGACTCAGTAATTTCAAAATACCTGTCTTTGGGTTCACCGATTCTTTGTTTTGCTTGATCAAGTCTGCTGCTGAACCCCTCTAGTGAATTTTTTTTTTTTTTTTTAATTTATTTATTTATTTTTGGGTGTGTTGGGTCTTCGTTTCTGTGCGAGGGCCTTCTCCAGTTGCGGCAAGCGGGGGCCACTCTCCACTGCGGTGCGCGGGCCCCTCACCACCGCGGCCCCTCCCGTTTTGGAGCACAGGCTCCAGACGCGCAGGCCCAGCAACTGTGGCTCACGGGCCCAGTTGCTCCGCGGCACGTGGGATCCTCCCAGACCAGGGCTCGAACCCGCGTCCCCTGCACCGGCAGGCAGACTCCCAACCACTGCGCCACCAGGGAAGCCCTCTAGTGAATTTTTGAATGGAGTTATTGTATTCCTCAGTTCCAGCATTTTTGTTTGTTTGTCTTCTATAGTCTCTCTTTGTTGATATTTTCATTTTATTCATGTACTGTTTTCTGATTTCATTTAGTTGGACATCTGTGTTCTGTTGTATATCATTGAACTTCTTTAAGACAGTTATTTTGAATTCTTGTCAGGTAACTCGTGGATCTCCTTTTCTTTTGGGTTGATTTCTGTAGGTTTATTTTGTTACTTTGATTGGATCTTGTTTTCCTTTTTCTTCATTTGCCTTGTAATATTTTGCTGTTTTATATATTTGAAAAAACTGCCACCTCACCCAGTCTTTAGGGACTGGCTTTGTACAGGGGAATACCTTCACCAGTCAGTCCAGGTAGAGATTTTGGGGACCTCTGAAAGCTTTTTTAGGTTGCACCTTCTCTAGACTTGTGCATGTAGTTTCCCACTTTGAAGTTTGCTGACTTTTTTTTCAGGAGCTTTTAATCTCTTGCTCTTTCTGCTATGGTAATTCAGGTAATTCAGTTCTGTGGTAATGCAGGTTGTCTTGTGCTACAGCAACAAGCAGCCCCACTCTCCTTTGTTGTCAGTAGCCTCCAGGCATCCAAAGTACGCCAACTCCCCATCAGCACTCTGAATCAGGCAAGACATACATATGTTTCCTTCAGGCAAGTCTGAAAATCTGGAACAGTGGATGCTTGCTCCACTTTTCTCTCTCCTTCCCAAGGTAGAAATTTTGAGTTAGGCACTTTCTTGTGGTTGCTTTGAGACATGTTTGCCCCTTTTTGCTGCACTAGAAGTTCTCTGGTTCTCCACCAAGCCACTGCACCTCTCTTGCTTTCAGCAACCTTCAGTCATCCAAACTATCCTGGTTTCATTAGCATTCAAAATCAGCAAAGACAGAAACCAGCCCCTGGGCTAGCCCTTTGAAAAGCTGTAATGTTGGGTGAATGTTCCATTTTTCTCTACCCCCACAGCCTCCAAAGGAGAAGCCACTAGCCAATGTGAGCTGTGCCAGCTTTGGGGAGGGGGTGTTGTGGGTAAAGTGATGGCTCTTTTTAGCTGTTTCAATGTAGCTGTTCTTGATTTTCTGCTCATGTGGGGTACCACGTCTTTATTGGTTTCTGGAGTTCTCATAAAAATTTTTTGGTCTGTATATTGTTTTTATGTTGTTGTGTCTATAAGGCAAACAGGGCTGGGATTTCCTATTCTGCCATCTTGCTGACATCATTCTCAAATTATTATTTTTTGTGTTGTATGAAATATAGGTTGATCTTCTCCCCAATATGATAGTCTAGCACCATTTTAAAAAAAGTTTCATTTTCCTACAGAGTAATCCTGGTGCTTTGGCAAATACCAGTCGATTGTATGAAATTAATTCTGTTGGTTCAGTGGTCTATTTGGTTTCATTGATCTATTTTTACTCCCATACCCCACGATCTTGATTACTGTAAACTTGGAGTAAGTCTTAAAATCAGATATTACTTTTTGTATTTTTATATGAGTTTTATAATTACTTTGACAATTTCTTCAAATGATCCTGTTGGGATTTTTATTGGGAGGTAATTCAATAAAGAGAATAGGAGAATTGACATTATAACACTTAACAAACATGGTGTATCTCTCCATTTTGTGGAACTTTCTTTATTTCTCCTAATAATGTTTTGTACTTTTCGGTGTAGCAGTCTTGCACATGTTTTGTTAAATTTATTTAAAAATTTTTTGACACCACTGAAAAGGACTTATTTTAAAATTTCATTTCCAATAATTTGCTGCCAATATATAAAATATAATTGACTATATATTAGGTATTTTGAACATTATGCATTCTGTACATTTCTGTAGGTTTATTTCAAATCTTATAACCTTACTGTTCTTATTAGTTCTAGCAGGTATGTTGAATATGCCTTAGGATTTTCTGTGAAAACAATCATTGAGACAGTTTTACTTTTAAACTCTGTGCCGTTTATTCAGTTTTCTTGGCTCATTGCATTGTCTAGAATTTCCATTTCAATGTTAAGAAAAGTGGCAAAATTGGGCATTCTTGCCATTTTCCCTGTGTTAGGAGGAAAGGATTCAGTCTTTTACCTTCAAATTTGATGTTACGTATAGGGTTTTTGCGCTACCCTTTATAAAACTGAAGAAGAACCTTTTATATTTTTTGTTTGCTGAGAATGTTTTTAGCAACAGTGGGTGTTGATTTCTGTCAAATGCTTTTTCTCATCTATTGGGATGATTATGGTTTATTTTCTAATATATTTTCATCTTTTTTTGTTTTTACTCATCTCTTGATTTGTATTCTAACTTTGCAATCACTTTTGTACATTGAAGGTTCCACAGTCAGCTTGATTTTGTTGTTTTTTAGTTGTCTCACATGGAGCTAAAATAATGCTATATATCATACCATATCCAAAAGACCCACTGAGTGTAGCTTGTGTTTAAGATTTTTACAAATTTAGTCATGAATCAGGCATTCCCAGGCAAATATTTCCTGATGTTATTGACTTTCTGGGCTCCTTGGCATGCATCTTTTTTATTTTTGTTTTTTTATTATATTTTTTTAAAAACTAATATTTATTGGAGTATAGTTGATTTACAGTGTTCTATTAGTTTCTGCTGTACAGCAAAGTGAATGAGTTATACATATACATATATCCACTCTTTTTTAGATTCTTTTCCCATCTAGGTCATTGCAGAGTACTGAGTAGAGTTCCCTGTGCTATACAGTAGGTTCTTACTAGTTACCTATTTTATATATAGTAGTGAACCTTCTTTTCTTTTTTTTGAATTTTATTTTATTTATTTTTTATACAGCAGGTTCTTATTAGTTATCCATTTTATACATATTAGTGTATATATGTCAGTCCCAATCTCCCATTTCATCACACCACCCCACCCTACCCCCCACCAGTTTCCCTGCTTGGTGTCTATACGTTTGTTCTACATCTGTATCTCCATTCTGCCCTGCAAACCGGTTCATCTGTACCATTTTTCTAGGTTCCACATATATGCATTAATATACAATATTTGTTTTTCTCTTTCTGATTTACTTCACTCTGTATGACCGTCTGTAGATTCATCCACGTCTCTACAAATGACCCAATTTTGTTCCTTTTTATGGCTGAATAATAGTCCATTGTATATATGTACCACATCTTTATCCATTCGTCTGTCGATGGGCATTTAGGTTGCTTCCATGTCCTGGCTATTTTAAGTAGTGCTGCAATGAACATTGGGGTGCATGTGTCTTTTTGAATTATGGTTTTCTCTGGGTGTATGCCCAGTAGTGGGATTGCTGGGTCATATGGTAATTCTATTTTTAGTTTTTTAAGGAACCTCCATACTGTTCTCCATAATGGCTGCATCAATTTACATTCCCACCAACAGTGCAAGAGCATTCCCTTTTCTCCACACCCTCTCCAGCATTTGTTGTCTGTAGATTTTCTGATGACGCCCATACTAACTGGTGTGAGATGATACCTCATTGTCGTTTTGATTTGCATTTCTCTAATAATTAGTGATGTTGAGCAGCTTTTCATGTGCTTCTTGGCCATCTGTATGTCTTCTTTGGAGAAATGTCTGTTTAGGTCTTCTGCCCATTTTTGGATTGGGTTGTTTGTTTTTTTAATATTGAGCTGCATGAGCTGTTTATGTATTTTGGAGATTAATCCATTGTCCATTGATTCGTTTGCAAATATTTTTTCCCATTCTGTGGGTTGTCTTTATGTCTTCTTTATGGTTTCATTTGCTGTGCAAAAGCTTTTAAGTTTCATTAGGTCCCATTTGTTTTTATTTCCATTACTCTAGGAGGTGGATCAAAAAAGATCTTGCTGTGATTTATGTCAAAGAGTGTTCTTCCTATGTTTTCCTCTAAGAGTTTTATAATGTCCGGTCTTACATTTAGGTCTCTAATCCATTTTGAGTTTATTTTTGTGTATGGTGTTAGGAAGTGTTCTAATCTCATTCTTTTACATGTAGCTGTCCAGTTTTCCCAACACCACTTATTGAAGAGGCTGTCTTTTCTCCATTGTATATCCTTGCCTCCTTTGTCATAGATTAGTTGACCATAGGTGCGTGGGTTTATATCTGGGCTTTCTATCCTGTTCTGTTGCTCTATATTTCTGTTTTTTGTGCCAGTACCATATTGTCTTGATTACTGTAGCTTTTTAGTACAGGCTGAAGTGAGGGAGTCTGATTCCTCCAGCTCCGTTTTTTTCCCTCAAGACTGCTTTGGCTATTAGGGGTCTTTTGTGTGTCCATACAAATTTTTTTTTTTTTAAAGTCACCTACTTTATTTATTTATTTATTTATTTTTGGCTGTGTTTGGCCTTCATTTCTGTGCGAGGGCTTTCTCTTAGTTGCGGTGAGTGGGGGCCATTCTTCATCGCGGTGTGCAAGCCTCTCACTGTCGCGGCCTCTTTTGTTGTGGAGCATAGGCTCCAGACGTGTAGGCTCAGTAGTTGTGGCTCACGGGCCTAGTTGCTCCACGGCATGTGGGATCCTCCCAGACCAGGGCTCGAACCCGTGTCCCCAGGATTGGCAGGCAGATTCTCAACCACTGCGCCACCAGGGAAGCCCCTCCATACAAATTTTAAGATTTTTTTTCTTCTACTTCTGTAAAAAATGACATTGGTAATTTGATAGGGATTGCATTGAATCTGTAGATTGCTTTGGGCAGTATAGTTATTTTCACAGTATTGATTCTTCCAATCCAAGCACATGGTATATCTCTCCATCTGTTTGTATCATCTTTAATTACTTTCATCAGTGTCTTATAGTTTTCTGCATACAGGTGTTTTGTCTCCCTAGGTAGGTTTATTCCTAGGTATTTTATTCTGTTTGTTGCAGTGGTAAATGGGAGTGTTTCCTTAATTTCTCTTTCAGATATTTCATCATTAGTGTATAGGAATGCAAGAGATTTCTGTGCATTAACTTTGTATCCTGCAAATTTACCAAATTCATTGATTAGCTCTAGTAGTTTCCTGGTGGCATCTTTAGTATTCTCTATATATAGTATCATGTCATCTACAAACAGTGACAGTTTTACTTCTTCTTTCCAATTTGTATTCCGTTTATTTCTTTTTCTTCTCTGATTGCTGAGGCTAGGATTTCCAAAACTATGTTGAATAATAGCGGTGAGAGTGGACATCCTTGTCTTGTTCCTGATCTTAGAGGAAATGCTTTCAGTTTTTCACCATTGAGAATGATGTTTGCTGTGGGTTTGTCATGTATGGCCTTTATTATGTTGAGGTAGGTTCCCTCTGTGCCCCCTTTCTTGAGAGGTTTTATCATAAATGGGTGTTGAATTTTGTCAGAAGTTTTTTATGCATCTATTGAGATGATCATATGGTTTTTTTTTGTTTATTTTTTTTTTAATTTATTTATTTGTTTTTTTTGGCTGTGTTGGGTCTTTGTTGTTGCACACAGGCTTTCTCGAGTTGTGGCGAGCGGGGGCTACTCTTTGTTGCAGTGCATGGGTTTTTCATTGCGGTGGCTTCTCTCGTTGTGGAGCACGGGCTCTAGGCACGCGGGCTTCAGTAGTTGTGGCCCGCGGGCTCAGTAGTTGTGGCTTACGGGCTCTAGAGCACAGGCTCAGTAGTTGTGGTGCATGGGCTTAGTTGCTCCGCGGCATGTGGGATCTTCCCGGACCAGGGATCGAACCCGTGTCCCCTGCATTGGCAGGTGGATTCTCAACCACTGCGCCACAAGGGGAGCCCCGATCATATGGTTTTTATTCTTCAGTTCGTTAATATAGTGTAGCACATTGATTAATTTGCGTATATTGAAGAATCCTTGCATCCCTGGGTTAAACCCCACTTGATCATGGTGTCTGATCCTTTTAATGTGTTGTTGGATTCTGTTTGCTAGTATTTTGTTGAGGATTTTTGTATGTGTATTCATCAGTGATATTGGTCTGTAATTTTCTTTTTTTGTAGTATCTTTGTCTGGTTTTGGTATCAGGGTGACGGTGGCCTCATAGAATGAGTTTGGGAGTGTTCCTTCCTCTGCAATTTTTGGGAAGAGTTTGAGATGGATGGGTGTTCGCTCTTCTCTAAATGTTTGATAGAATTCACCTGTGAAGCCATCTGGTCCTGGACTTTTGTTTGTAGAAGATTTCTAATCACAGTTTCAATTTCATTACTTGTGATTGGTCTGTTCATATTTTCTATTTCTTCCTGGTTCAGCCTTGGAAGGTTATACCATTCTAAGAATTTGTCCATTTCTTCCACGTTGGCCATTTTATTGGCATAGAGTTGGTTGTAGTAGTCTCTTAGGATGCTTTGTATTTCTGCGGTGTCTGTTGTAAGTTCTCCTTTTTCATTTCTAATTTTATTGATTTGAATCCTCTCCCTCTTTTTCTTGATGAGTCTGGCTAATGGTGTATCAATTTTGTTTATCTTCTCAAAGAACAAGCTTTTAGTTTTATGGATGTTGCTATTGTTTTCTTTGTTTCTATTTCATTTATTTCTGCTCTGATCTTTATGATTTCTTTCCTTCTGCTAACTTTGGGTTTTGTTTGTTCTTCTTTCTCTAGTTCCTTTAGGTATAATTTTAGATTGTTTATTTGAGATTTTTCTTTTTTCTTGAGGTAACGCTGGTATTGCCATAAACTTCCCTCTTTGAACTGTTTTGCTGCATCCCGTAGGTTTTGGATCGTCGTGTTTTCATTGTCATTTGTGTCTAGGTATTTTTTGATTTCCTCTTTGATTTCTTCAGTGATCTCTTGGTTATTTAGTAATGTATTGTTTAGCCTCCATGTGTTTGTGTTTTTTACGTTTTTTCCCCTGTAATTGATTTCTAATCTCATAGCGTTGTCAGAAAAGATGCTTCAAATGATTTCAGTTTTCTTAAATTTACTGAGGCTTGATTTGTGACCCATGACATGATCTATCCTGGAGAATGTTCCGTGTGCACTTGAGAAAAAAGTGTAATCTGCTGTTTTTGGATGCAATGTCCTATAAATATCAATTAAATCTATGTGGTCTTTTGTGTTATTTAAAGCTTGTGTTTGCTTATTAATTTTCTGTTTGGATGATCTGTCCATTGGTGTAAGCGAGGTGTTAAATGCCCCCACTATTATTGTGTTACTGTCAATTTCTCCTTTCATGGTTGTTAGCATGTGCCTTATGTATTCAGGTGCTCGTATGTTGGGTGCATAAACATTTATAATTGTTATATCTTCTTCTTGGATTGATCCCTTGATCATTATGTAGTGTCCTTCCTTGTTTCTTGTAACATCCTTTATTTTAAAGTCTATTTTATTTGATATGAGTATTGCTACTCCAGCTTTCTTTTGATTTCCATTTGCATGGAATATCTTTTTCCATTCCCTCACTTTCAGTCTGTATGTGTCCCTAGGTCTAAAGTGGGTTTCTTGAAGACAGCATATATATGGATCTTATTTTTGTATCCATTCAGGGAGCCTGTGTCTTTTGGTTGGAGCATTTAATCCATTCACATTTAAGGTAATTATATGTATGTATGTTCCTATTGCCATTTTCTTACCTGTTATGGGTTTGTTTTTGTAGGCCTTTTCTACTTTTGTTTCTCACTGAGAGAAGTTCCTGTAGCATTTGTTGTAGAGCTGGTTTGGTGGTGCTGAATTCTCTTAGCTTTTGCTTGTCTGTAAAGCTTTTGATTTCTCCATCGAATCTGAATGAGATCCTTGCTGGGTAGAGTAATCTTGGTTGTAGGTTCTTCCCTTTCAACGCTTTAAATATATCATACCCTTCCCTTCTGGCTTGTAGAGTTTCTGCTGAGAAATCAGCTGTTTACGTTATGGGAGTTTCCTTCATGTTATTTGTCATTTTTCCCTTGTTGCTTTCAAAAATTGTTCTTTGTTTTTAATTTTTGGTAGTTTGATTACTATGTGTCTCGGCGTGTTTCTCTTTGGGTTTATCCGGCCTTTGACTCTCTGCCCGTCCTGGACTTGGGTGGCTATTTTCTTTCCCATGTTAGGAAGTTTTCATCTATAATCTCTTCCAATATTTTCTGGTCCTTTCTCTCTCTCTTCTCCTTCTGGGACCCCTATGATGTGAATGTTGTTGCATTTAATGTTGTCCCAGAGTTCTCTTAGGCTGTCCTCATTTCTTTTCATTCTTTTTTCTTTATTCTGTTCCATGGCAGTGAATTCCACCGTTCTGCCTTCCAGGTCAGTTATCCATTCTTCTGCCTCAGTTATTCTGCTATTTATTCCTTCTAGTGTAGTTTTCATTTCAATTATTGTATTGTTCATTCTGTTTGTTTGTTCTTTAATTCTTCTAGGTCTTTGTTAAATATTTCTTGCATCTTCTCAATCTTTGCCTCCATTCTTTTTCTGAGGTCCTGGATCATCTTCACTATCATTATTCTGAATTATTTTTCTGGAAGGTTTCTTATCTCCACTTCATTTAGTAGTTTTTCTGGGGTTTTTTCTTGTTCCTTCATCTGGTACGTAGCCCTCTGCCTTTTCATCTTGGCTGTCTTTCTGTGAATGTGGTTTTTGTTCCACAGGCTGCAGGCCTGTAGTTCTTCTTGCTTCTGCTGTCTGCCCTCTGGTGGATGAGGCTATCTAAGAGGCTTGTGCAAGTGTCCTGATGGGAGGGAGTAGTGGTGGGTAGCGCTGGCTGTTGCGGTGGTAGGCAGAGCTCAGTAAGACTTTAATCTGCTTGTCTGCTGATGCGTGGGGCTGGGTTCCCTCCCTGTTGGTTGTTTGGCTTGAGGCGACCCTACACTGGAGCCTACCTTGCTCTTTGGTGGGCCTAATGGCCGACTCCGGGAGGGCTCACGCCGAGGAGTACTTCCCAGAACCTCTGCTGCCAGTGTCCTTGTTCCCACGGTGAGCCACAGCCACCCCCACTTCTGCAGGCGACCCTCTAACACTAGCAGGTAGGTCTGGTTCAGTCTCCTTTGGGATCCGTGCTCCTTCCCCTTGGTCCTGATGCACACACTACTTTGTGTGTGCGCTCCAAGAGTGGAGTCTCTGTTTCCCCCAGTCCTGTCAAAGCCCTGCAATCAAATCCTGCTAGCCTTCAAAGTCTGATTCTCTAGGAATTCCTCCTCCAGTTGCCGGAGCCCCGGGTTCGGAAGCCTGAGGTGCGGCTCAGAACCTTCACTCCAGCGGGTGGACTTCTGTGGTATAAGTGTTCTCCAGTTTGTGAGTCACTCACCCAGCAGTTATGGGATTTGATTTTATTTTGATTGCGCCCCTCCTACTGTCTCACTGTGGCTTCTCGTTTGTCTTTGGTTGTGGGGTATTTTTTTTTGGTGAGTTCCAGTGTCTTCCTGTTGATTATTGTTCAGCAGTTAGTTGTGATTCCCGTACTCTCGCAAGAGGAAGTGAGTGCACGTCCGTCTACTCCGCCACCTTGAACCAATCTCATTTTCTTCTTAATAGAGAGAGATTTTGAATTTTATTCAAGAAGTCAGATTGAAGACTTTTTGTGTGGCGTAAGGTAATCATTGACTCAGGTGATTTCTTAAATTGGACAGCTTCTTAGTACATATGTATGAATATAATATGTATTCTCAGTAGTGACTTATAACAATAATAATACTTTCAAAATTCATTTATTGATGTTAGGTTTTTCTATAGTAATTTTAAATCTATTTATAAAATTGCTAGTATTTATCTCATTTATATAGCAGTTACTGTATATATGCTATTTTACTATATTTTACAAACACAAGGAATGGTATTTGAAATCAGCCATCTCATTAATGAATAGTTTTGTTTTATTTCCTGTTTTTCTCCTTCACACAATATCTAGGTATATAGATATTGACACATTCTTCTATCTCTAAAGCTGGGAGAGTTAGCATAAATTTGAAGAAATGAATTCTGAAATATATTTTTTCTTGTTTTATAAAGTATAATGTTTTAATTGACCTATCTCCATGTTGCTTTTCCCTTCAATGCTATATAGGTTTCTACACACAAAAAGCATTTAGACTATGTGGGGTGGTAAGACAAACACACCCCATGTGTTGCACATACATGCACACTCACATATGCACTCATACACTCAGAGGAGACAAACACTGTATGAGACAGTTTAAATCTACTAATTGTATCCTATAGACTCCAGGTGTGTAGGATGTTAGGGAAGAGGGTGATTACTGTGTATTAGACAAAATTAGGAAATTTTTCATAAAGAATGTGATATCACATGTAGAAAAAGTAAAAAATATTTATTAATTGGAAAGAGAGTATAACATAATTTCTGAAAATGCATTTATCTAATAAAATAGTGTGTTGAAAGTACTTTTTAAAATGTAAAGGCCAGAAAAAATGTTAGGGTTTTTAAAATTTATTTTAATTTTTATTTCTGTATACTGTGTGTACTATAATATACTTGTGAATTTTCATCTCTTTTATCATATTTCATTACTTTTAGAGGTTTAAAAATATATTCAATTCTCATTTGCTCCATGCCTTGATTATCTGTTTAAGGAACAAAGGATAGCATTCCTGATGTGCTAACTTTTTCTGGTGTCCTTTTCTGAGTATTAAGGTGAAAGATTGTACTTTATTATAACAATGGAACAATTCATATTATTTCTTCAACTTGAATAATGTTGAATTTTTTTAAATTAAAAATTAGATTAGCCTCATATGACTACTTCATATAAAAGTAATCTAACAAATGATCCTTGTTCATGTCATGAAATCTAAGGAGTAAGTATCTGGGAATCCCACTTAATTCTTTACAGGGTGATCTATCCTTTTCTTGTTTTTGTAATGTTTTCCTCCTTCTCATACACTACATGTATCGTGTTGCTCTTTTCAATTTTACAGATATTTTTCTAATCACTGAATGAAATCAGAGCTCCTTTAGAATTCATTTATTTGTAATCTTTTGATTTTCCATGAACCCAAAGAAATCATTGGTGTTTCCATTAGAAAACTGTTGAATAAGCCCAGTATGCTGAGGTTATCCTAGATCCAGACTTAAATGTGGATTTTGTACTTGGAAATCCTGTAGTTTTAAAAATGAGTAAGAGTTTGACTTCTGGAATATATAGATATCTAGAAGCTAGACAATGAGTTCAGATGAGAATCTGTTTAAGGGAAATATATTAGTTTTACATTTATTCTTCCTCATTTACACTTTGACTTTTTTGGTGAGCATGTTAGATATCTCTTTCACATACAAATATAATGTGAAAAACTAATTCATTGTTTAAAGTTTAAACTGACCATGAAACAGTTATTGGGGAGCACTTTAATAAAACCATTTTAACATCTTATTATGAAAATTATAGAAGTGACCCAAATAGTTGATTTTGTATTTTTATTTTATTCTTTTATTAACCCAGTGATCTTTGTTTTGTCTTGTATGTAAAAATAAGAACAAAATGCGTACTTATAGAGCAATTGTTTTATTGAGGACATGTCTTAAAAGTCAAGAAGTGAAGCTGCTTGGTAATGCTATAAATTTAAAACTGTCCTACAGCAAGATGGTACAATGCAAATATGACTTAATAAGATCACAAACTGAATTTCAGTGAAACAACCAAGATTTACATTAAATTAGGAATTTTAAAACTGATTTAGTTTGTTTTACTGAGCATTTGCTTAATAACATTTTGCCTTCTTGCAATCTTTTTAAAGACAATAATTCGTCTGTGAAATGCAGGCACATCCTCAGTAGAAAAATTGAAAGCAACAGCTCACTTTCTGAAACCACACATATAGCGATATAAAGAAATATTTCAGCTCTACAAAATTTAATAAATCATCCCATTTCCTAATTTGATCATATTAGATGCTGATGTGGAAGAAGCATTTCAAATACCATCTCCTCATTAATATACATCAGTCTGGGGAATAGAATGGAATACTTATGCAGAGATGTCACAGTTACTGTTTCTTAGTTTACTAAGTGGAACAGGTTGATGTGATACTGGGTGCTATTTGTCAATGTCTTGTTAAAATGGTTTGGGTCGAGTTATGGAGTCCAGAAAAACGGCGGCTGATAAATCAAAAGTGGATTGAGTGGACAGGAGGCAGTGATTGATACTGTGACAGGATATGAAGAAAGGAACCTTGATACAAGCATGCATGATATTGAATATGAGAAGAAAAGTGGCCCTGGAGTATGGATATTATTCACGGAAATGAGAATAACAACATCAGCCTGAAAATATTGTCAGGTGAAGATTAGGATAGTCCTTGTTAGAGCATAATACTTTGTTAGAATGGTAGGGGTGAAATTATGTAAAAATTTATGTGAGAAGAATATTTTAACCTATGTCTGAAGACTCTTAAAGGTTATTTATTGGTTAAGCTAGTTTTATCCTTGTTTTTCCAGTCTAATTTTTAAACCATTTGTTTATAAACATCCTAACTCCCAGTAAAATTAAAACATTTCTTTCTTTTAGATTACTTTAAGGAACATGTCCCTTCATATCTTGATTTTATAGAATTATGTATTTAGGGACTGAACTTGTATGTGTATTATAATAGAAAATAGTATTTTCTATTCATTGGTTTTGACTTATAAAATTATATTGTTAACTTTAAGCAAAAAATCTGCATTGCAAAGTTTTCAGCATATTTTAGTGTAGTCATTTTGAATGGCAAATGGAGGATTCCTGACAGATAAGCCATTTCACAAAGATCAAGGCTGTATACTCTGAATTGTCAGTGAAATACTAGCTGATGTTGGGAAGTTCTTGGTAGGAATCCTTGTTTTTAAAAATTTTTTTGTTTTTTATTGTTTTTATTACATTTTGACCATGCCATGTGGCCTATGAGATCTTAGTTCCCCGACCAGAGATCAAACCTGTGCCGCCTGTGGTGGAAACGTGAAGTCTTAACCACTGGACCAGGGAAGTCCGTCACGCTCTTTTCTATTTTCAAAGCATAAACTGTTCCTCATCATTTATAAGAAGCTAACCACCAGGGAAGTCCCTAGGTGAGAATCTTTAGATTAGTATGACTTTTGTCCTGGACAGTGCATAAGTAGGAAGAACTTCTTTTTGCTTCCTTGCTGGAAGAGTTCTATAACACTGGCAGAATAAGATGTTCTTTGGAAAGGTATTCCATTAACTTTTATAATTACATAGTGTTTGAGAGGCAAAGAGATGTGCAGTTACCAAATAATTGTAATTATAATATTTTATTCTTACATATAATGTCTTTTTCTTCCTTTTAAGAACTAACACTTTGTGTCACAATTTTTAAGTATGTAATAGAACACATTTGAAATAAGGCATTGCTAAGCATTTATTCAGATGACTCAAACGAGTAGTGATTAATTCATTGATAATTTTTTTCTAGCCCTTTAAAAAAATTCTGTTAAATGTGTATGTATTCTGGATTCCTCAAAACTAATTTAGTTAGATGAAAATTGTTATTTTTGGTTTTATCACCTCGGTATTTGATAAACAAACATCATTGTGTCAGCTAAATAACAATCTTTGGAAGTTAGTATAATTTCTTAACTGTGTTGTTTACTGCTACATGTTTTATGAGGCTCAGAATGTGCTTCTGAATATTTGAAGAAGAAAAAGTCATTTCTAAATTATAGAATACTTTTAATTTTTTTTATAGAATACTTTTTAAAAATAGTTTTCTAGAGTTTCCCCTCCAATTCATTCTTCATATAGCAGCCAAACTGCGAATCTGATAGTACCTCCCTTATTTCAGTGGTTTTGAATACAGTCCAAAATGTTGATGAAACCTGAAGTCCCTCTGTGATGGTTCTCCCTGTCTTTTCAATCACATCTTTCAAATCCCAGTTATAGTTTTTCTGCAGTTCCTTTTTTTTTTTTTTTAAATCTCTCAGGGCCCTTAAACATGTGGCTGCTTCTTTTTGAAATGTTCTTTGCTCTCTCTCATCATCTCCTATTCATCTTTGAGGTCTTGACTTAAAGACATTTCCTTGGATGGACTTCTCTGTCTACCCAGACATGAATATATTCTCCTATCATAGATGGTACTCTCAGCTCATAACCCAGGATATTTAGCATGCATGCTAAAAGCTGATCCTAGTTACTGTTATAGAAACATGGGTATGTACTTAGTCTTACTAATTCCCAATTTATGGTTTGAGCTTTAAGCTCAATAATAATGACTGCTCACTTGATTCTCATTTCTGTCATGGAGAAACTAATTTGAAGTCATAGGAGGTGACATTAAAGACAAATTAGAAATATCATGGAAAAAGTTCTGGATCATTCTTTCTGAATCTCAGTGTCCTCATCTGTAAAATGAGTATTGAATTCATTCTAGCTCTAATTCTGTTTCTAAATTGCATGAGAATACGTCTATGATGTATGGTCATTTAAACAAAAACTAATTTTTAATTCATTTTTCACTTTTGAATTTTTTTTATCTTTATTGGAGTATAATTGCTTTACAGTGGTGTGTTAGTTTCTGCTTTATAACAAAGTGAATCAGCTATACGTATACATATATCCCCATATCTCTTCCCTCTTGCGTCTCCCTCCCCCCCTCCCTATCCCACCCCTCTAGGTGGTCACAAAGCACCGAGCTGATCTCCCTGTACTATGCGGCTGCTTCCCACTAGCTATCTATTTTACATTTGGTAGTGTATATATGTCCATGCCACTCTCTCACTTTGTCCCAGCTTACCCTTCCCACTCCCCGTGTCCTCAAGTCCATTGTCTAGTAGGTCTGTGTCTTCATTCCTGTCTTGACCCTAGGTTCTTCATGACCATTTTTTTTTTTTTTTAGATTCTATATATATGTGTTATCATACAGTATTTGTTTTTCTCTTTCTGACTTACTTCACTCTGTATGACAGACTCTAGGTCCATCCACCTCACTACAAATAACTCAATTTTGCTTCTTTTTATGGCTGAGTAATATTCCATTGTATATATGTGCCACATCTTCTTTATCCATTCATCTGTCGATGGACACTGAATCGCAGTGTCCTAATCTATAAAATGAGTATTGAATTCATTCTAGCTCTAATTCTGTTTCTAAATTGCATGAGAATACATCTGTGATGTATAGTCATTTAAACAAAAACTAATTTTTAAATCATTTTCACTTTTGACTTTTTTAAAAATAAATTATTTATTTTTGGCTGTGTTGGGTTTTCGTTGCTGCACGCAGGCTTTCTCTAGTTGCGGTGAATGGGGGCTATTCTTCGTTGCAGTGTGTGGGCTTCTCATTGTGGTGGCTTCTCTTGTTGTGGAGCACGGGCTCTAGGCACCTGAGCTTCAGTAGTTGTGGCACGGGGGCTCAGTAGTTGTGGCACACAGGCTTAGTTGCTCTGCGGCACGTGGGATCTTCCCGGACCAGGGCTCGAACCCATGTCCCCTGCATTGGCAGGTGGATTCTTAACCATTGTGCCTCCAGGGAAGTCCCCCACTTTTGACTTTTTTAAAAAAACTAGTGGATGTGGCTGTTATTTTACCATATTACCATGCTCCAAAAGAATAATTAAGCCCACTTCAAAGAACTAAACATTTACTCACATTGACGTTATTGCCTGCTTGGTCAGCTTCTACTTCCTTCTCTACAGAACTCTCATTTGCTCTAGTATCCTACAGAGCTTTTATTCTTTGTGCATTTGTGTTGAGAATGTTCTTTTTATGTAAGTTTTTGTTTATCTGATTTATAACTTTCAGAGGTGGCCATGAGGTGCTGGAGAGGTATGGATGCAGAAGTTTTAGGGTTAGAAGGTTGTTTTAGACTATTTCTTTTAGATGAGGAATCTGAGACTAGAGAAGTTAATTCCAAGGTAACCAGGTAGTGGCAGCAGAAATGGTTCCCTTAGTGTGTGGTGATTTTATGACTTCTCATTTCACAGGATATTTTTTCCCCCTTCAGTTTTTTTTAAAAATTAATTAATTAATTATTTGGTTGCACTGGGTCTTGGTTGCAGCAGGTGGGCTCCATAGTTGTGGTATGCAAACTCTTAGTTGCGGCATGCATGTGGGATCTAGTTCCCTGGCCAGGGATCGAACTTGGGCCCCCTGCATTGGGAGCACAGAATCTTAACCACTGCGCCACCAGGGAAGTCCCCCTGTTCAGTTTTTAAATAGGTGTAGATCATGCAGGATCAATAGAGGAAATGAGAAAATTCTCGAGGAGCAAAGCTGAGCAACATTGTTCTTGGACAGACAGTCTGAGAATGAGCTGACTGCTTAGGGATAATAAATTGAGTGTAAAATGGTGTATAAGTACAGTGGTTTATCAATTTGTTTGAAAAAATCTGTTCTATTCCTGTAAGGATACAGTTAAATAAATATGTGTTTTCTATTTATTTACCTTAGGTAGTGCATATTTATAAATATTTATATTTATTTATAAATTTATCCAAAATAAAGATGAAGCCCAGACTATGGGTCAAACCATGGATGCGGTAAGCTTTTATTCAGGTCACTACTTTTCTTAGTATGCCCTTGACTCAAACCCACAGCAGTTTTACATTGACATTCAAAACAGATGGACTTTTAATTATTAATCCTATGGAATTAATGAGCTCATTTTAAGAACAGGGTCCTCTCCCTGTGCCCCACCATCCACTTCTTTGTCAAGTTACTTTTTAATTAGGATTTTCTCGGTTTATAACGTATAATCCAAACTAGGCAAAAGGTGATCTGTTAAGTATGTCATGAAATCTCCAAATTTTTGAATAAAAGACTCAGTGATTTACATCGGATAAAAGATTTTATGTGGCTTTGTAGGATTGGGCTGATTAAATAAATGAATGCTATTCTTTTTGATATTCTGCTTTAAGATGATGCCCTTCCAGTTTTCAGATTATTTTAAATTAGTTTTAATACTTTAACGTCAAAATTTGTTGTTTAGGCCCAGAAGAAATACAGTAAATATTTAGTTGGCTTAATACCTAAATTTTTAGTTGGCATAAGAACTGTATTCTCTAATGACAAAGGAGATGACATTTTCATAGACATTTCTTCTCAGTTTGTTAACTGAAGTGCAATTCTAGTTATTTTGTTCTTGACTCACATGGAACACTTTGCAGCCCATCTAAAATTGGGGCACAGATTTCTACCTAGGATGGCAGCTGCATCGTGAGGAACTCTTTCTGGGGAGTTCTGAATTGATTGAATGGACCCATTATCTGTTAGCTAAGTTATGGCTACTTTTCTGGTTTTGGGCCAAGTTTCACTGTTGTATGGAGTGGGGTCATTACTCTAAACCAGCTGAGTGGGGGATCTGTCCATTTTGATTTTCTGTTGCTCCTCTTCAGTGGTAGAGATCGCCAGAAATTGACTGGACTTCTTTATGTAGTATTTACCAGTGTATCAGGTTAAAGACATTTAATACATGCTTTTGGTTGAGATGATTTTATTATCGCAGTTGCTGAATTTCTTGCTATTTCTTGTGCCTCATTTACAGGGGGGCAAAAGAGGAAAATCAGGAGAATGCTATGTAGGGAATGCTCTGTTTCCTGGGCAGAGCCCAGGCCAGAATTTACTGTGGTGGCTTGTCATAGACACTACTGTTGGCTATAACTAACTGCCAACATGTTTTATTGGGTGGTCCTTGGAGGTTGGCAGACACTTAAAGTAGTCCCTGCTCTAGACAAGCATATTGTCATAAGATTTGCTTTTTGATTTTTCTCTATCTTTGTATACTTATTGTTATATCATTATGGTAAAAGCAAAGGTAGGAAATAATGTTTACCATATTCCATGACCTGTGTAGGTGGATAAGGATAATTTATTGAGAATGAAATTAGTTATTTCTCTCTACTCATTCCTATAAAACTGCAGAACTGTGGCGTCTTGCCAAAAAAAAAAAAATTGATAATGATTACTTAAACACCAAAGTAATTTAAACGTAGGTAAATTGTTGTATGTTTTTATAATGCTGTTGATTATAAGTAAAGGAGTCCTTAATTATGCCCTTTATTTTGTTTCCTCTATTTCACTCATTGTTTGATGAGGAAGGATGTAGAGTATGTATTTATAAATCTCTTTCTTAAAAGGTCATAACATTTATTTTATTTCATAGAGACAGTGCTTAATATATGAGTTGATATTTGTGTGTGGTTTAAGATAGTGGTCTAGTTTCATTCCTTTTCATGTGGCTGTCCAATTTCCCAACACCATTTCTTGAAGAGACTGTCCTTTCCCCATTGTGTATTCTTGGATCCTTTGTCATAAATTAATTGACCATATATGTGTGGGTTTATTTTGGGGCTGTCTACTGTGTTCCATTGATCTATATGTCTGTTTTTATGGCAATACCAAACTGTTTTGATGACTGTAGTGTTGTAATGGAGTTTGAAATCAGAAAGTGTGGTGTGTCCAACTTTGTTTTCTTTCTCAAAATTGATTTGGCTATTTTGGGTCTTTTGTGGTTCCATACCAATTTTAGGATTATTTGTTCTATTTCTGTGAAGAATGGCATTGGAATTTTGATAGGGATTGCGTTGAATCTGTAGATTACTTTGGGAAGTATGGACATTTTAACAAAATTCTTCCAACCCATTAGTACTGAGTATCTTTTGATTTATTTGTGTCTTCAGTTTTTTTCATCAGTGTCTTTTAGCTTTAATGTACAGGTCTTTCACTTCCTTGGTTAAATTTATTCCTAGATATTTTATTCTTATTGATGCAATTGCAAATGAGATTGTTTTCTTAACTTCTCTTTCTGATAGTTCATTATTAATGTATATAAATGGAACACATTTTTTTGTATATTAATTTTGTATCCTGCAACTGAATTTATTTTATTAGTTCTAACAGTTTTTTGATGGAGTCTCTAGGGTTTTTTAATGTATAAAATAATGCCATCTGAAAATAGTGACAGATTTACTTCTTTTTCAATTTGGATGCCTTTTTTTTTCTTGCCTAATTGCTCTGGCTAGGACTTCCAATACTATGTTGAATAAAAGTGGCAAGAGTGGGCATCCTTGTCTTGTTCCTGATCTTAGAAGAAAAGCTTTCAGTTTTTCACCATTGATGAAATGGTGTTATTAACTATGAGTTTGTCATATATGGCCTTTATTATGTTGAGGTACATTCCCTTTATACCCACTTTGTTGAGAGTTTTTCTCATGAATGGATGTTGAATTTTGTCAAATGCTTTTTCTGGATTTATCGAGATGATCATGATTTTTAGCCTTCATTTTGTCATTGTGGTGTAACACATTGACTGATTTGCAGATGTTGAACCATCCTTGAATCCCTGGAACAAATTCCAGTTGATCATGGTTAATGATCCTTTTAATGTATTGTTCAATTTGGTTTGCTCGTATTTTCTTTTTGAGGATTTTTTCATCTATGTTTCTTAGGGATATTGGTGTAATTTTCTTTACTTGTGGTATCCTTGTCTGGTTTTGGTGGCAGGGTAATGATGGCCTTATAAAATGAGTTTGGAAGAGTTCCCTCCTCTTCTGTTTTTGGAATAGTTTGAGAAAGATTAGTATTAATTCTTCCTTGAACGTTTGGTAGAATTCACCAGTGAAGCTGTCTAGTTCTGGGCTTTTGTCTTTTGGGGTGGGGTGGGTGGGGTTTGATTACGAATTCAATCTTTTTAATAGTAATTGGTCCACTCACATTTTCTCTTTCATCATGATTCAGTCTTGGTAGGTTGTATGTTTCTAGGAATTTATCCCTTTTTTCTAGGTTATCTGTTTGTGAGTTTTAAAAAAATACTTAGAATAAACTTTATGTTCACAGAGATTAGATATGAAATTGATATGTAAAGATACTTTTGCCAAATCCAATTAGTCTTTATTTTTTTAAAGTTAAATATGTGAAGGATATTTTACCCTGTAATCTTTCTTCCATAAATTTTTGTTGATGTATATAGTAAGTTTTTTCCTCAGAGGATTATTTTGACAAGAAATAAGGAAGCTTTTGGCATTATCTACTCTATAAATTATTTTCTTTTATTTTCTTCTCCAATCTAGACTTTTAAGAGTTTTCGTTGGTTCTGTTATTCTCTTATTTTTGTGTAATAATCTGTGTTCACACTCTATCACTACCTGTTGCCTTTGGAATTTATGCATTTTGAGCCAGTTACCTTTCAGCATTATTTTCAAGCTAAGGATTCCAATGATTTATGGTTTATCTTCACATGGAAGGCCCCCCAACCCTTACCTTCCTAATAATTTTATTTTCACTTATATGCGTTGCCTGGCTCTTGTCAAAAGATAGTTTTGTATGAAATAGACTGAGGTAGTATTTTCTTTTCTGTTTCCAATATGCTTTCTGTTAATGGCCACTATTACAGTTGGCCTTTCTGACTATAACAGCACATTGGAAATGTTACTCTTCAGGAAACAGTATATAATGACTACCAGATTTCTTTCCAGATCTCTCTTATTTTATGAGTATAGTAATGCTTTCTCATTTATGAGTTTTCCTTATTTGAAATTCAGATATAATGTAGCTTTACTTCTGTACTGTATATGTTTTTCAGAACCTCTGCTGGACATCTGGGTCACTTGTTTCCACCTTTGTTCTTCTGCCAGTTGCTTCTTAGGTGATTGGTCACATACATACTAAGTGTCATGAAAATATATTATATATTATCATTGAGCTATGTGTATTACCATGTGGTATTTGTATCCCTTATGATATTGGGCAAGAAGAGATTAAAAAGAATGTTGTTTGTACTGTCAGAACTGTTACTGCCAAGGTTGATGTCTAGTAGTGCTACGCATAAAGTGCCATGACAGTGTAAAATGAAAGGCGTATTGTCAGCTCAGATTCCAAAGAGGAAGGGACTCTTCTTGCCAAAGAGGATTTAAAATGATTCTCCCATCATCAAGTTTGTGGAATACAGACTAAGGAAGTAAAGCTTTCAGGTTAGAGACCAGAGACCTGTAGCGTCACAAAGCATTCCTACTAATTTGTAAAACTGGCAACTAGAATTTTGTAACAAGTGTTTTTTAAAAAACAAAGCTTTTTCCTAGAAATTAATAGGTACCAATTTGGTTTTTAAGCTCTCTATTTTGAGGAAGTCTATAAGCAAAGTCTAAGAATGGACCTTCATATGAGGTGTGAATAAATGACTGTAGACAGTAATGAAGTGGAAAAAGACTTTCAAAAGAAGTCCACAGCTTATATTCCATGCTTTTCTCAAAAGATAGAGAAAATTTCAGGTTTATCTGCTTGTCAAAAGCAGAAAAATCTGGTTGGTGGTTGATTCTTTAACTTTTCTTTGATCACATCAAATGTAGAATGTCGAAAGGAAGATCTGATGAAAGCCATGGATCTTCTTCCCAGAAAATTTCATATATTTACATACAAAATTTTTAATTTACCCCTTGCAGGTGTTAATTGACATCCTAAAATTCCATCCTAAAACTAGGTAAGAACATTTTTGTCAATGTTAGAGACATTAACAATTGAACTTAAATGACTATGCAGTTATAAATATCTATGAGCTAAAAGAGGTGGCAGGTCCTTCCCAGTAATTATCTACTTCCTTCCCTTTCTATTTTAGCCCTATTATTGTCTGTTTCAGCCTCAGCAGTACATTTTCTCTTAATTTCAAAGACAAATTGAAAAGTATAGCTTATTACCACTTTAGGGTAGGGAAATGCCTTTGGTAGCTATTTAGTGCTCTTTGTTCCCTGTGTTTTTATTTTAGTGAATGTAAAACATATTTATGAAGCATTATAAATTGTCTTGCAATCCCATTAAAAAAAAATAAGATTATGGACTTGCCTGGTGGCGCAGTGGTTAAGAATCCACCTGCCAGTGCAGGGGACACAGGTTTGAGCCCTGGTCCAGGAAGGTCCCACATGCCGCAGAGCAGCTAAGCCCGTGCGCCACAACTACTGAGCCTGCGCTCTAGAGCCCACGTGCCACAACTACTGAAGCCCAGGCATCTAGAGCCCATGCTCCACAATAAGAGAAGCCACCACAATGAGAAGCCCGCGCACCGCAACAAAGAGTAGCCCCCACTCACCACAACTAGAGAAAGCCCGCACGCAGCAACGAAGACCCAACACAGCCATAAATAAATAAATAATTTTAAAACATAAGATTTTGAGTTCCTTATCCAAGAATTCTCCTACCGTGAGGATTTTCAAGAACTTAATTTTGACAGTTTGAGAGAGTAGTTTATTATCCACGAAATCTCTGGTATATTGTACTTACCTTTTGGGTTTTTTTGTACAATCTCCAGTTTTTCTTTCTTTTGATATTTGTTAGGTTTGACATTTCCCTGCCCTCTTCATATTAGAAGATTCCAGTATTTGTTATTATACTAGACAACTTATAAAAATATTAAATGAGATTGATCCTATAGTAATTTTGGAATAGTTCATTGTGGACTTCTTTTGGAGTACTTTATTCTTCCAACAAACCATTGAAGAAAATTTCATTTTCTCCAAACTCTCCTCCATTTGTGTCTCAGAGTACCAGAGTTTTCCTTAAGACAAGGATCAAGTCATCAGTTCCTAATGGTAGATTTCAATAAATCCTAATAGTAGATTCAATAGATTGAATAAAGGATTTATTTCTCCATTTCCAACACAGGTATTTTTAAAAACTAGTGTACTTAGGATCTTTGTTTCAGAGGATTTTGAAAGTCAAAAAAGTAACCTTTGCTTGATCTAAAAAATTACCCCCAGGAGTTGTGTGCATTGTCAAGTATATGGTAGACCAAACCAACTCTAAGCCTGATTTGCAGGATATTGGTTCTGGTTGATTTCTTGGAGTCTTGGGAGGGAACATTGCAAAAAAAAAAAAATAGTAATATGCCTTAAAAGATTATCTTATACTTAATCTTATAAAGTATTTGAAGGAGGTTCAGGTTGGTTTTAAAATTATTCATTGCAGCATTATTTGTAGTAGTCAGGATAAGGAAATAACCTAAGTGTCCATCAATGGATGAATGGATAAAGGTGAGGAATAGTTATAAAAAAGAGTGGAATTTTGCCATTTGTGACAACACAGATGGACCTTGAGGGCATTATACTAAGTGATATAAGTCAAAGACAAATATTGTATGATTTCACTTATATGTGGACTCTAAAAAAGCAAAACAAAATGAAACAAACAAAAAAAGCCAAGCTCATAGATACTGAGAACAGATAAGATGGTTGCCAGTGGCGGGGGGGAGGTTAAATGTGTTAAGGGAGTTAAAAGGTACAAACTTCTGATTATAAAATAACTAAGTTATGGGGATGTAATGTACAGCATGGTGACTGTAGTTAATAATAATCTATTGCATAGCTGAAAGTTGCTAAGAGTAAATCTTGAAGTTCTTATTACAAGAAAAAAAATTATTTGTTACTGTGTATGTTTATAGATGTTAAGTAGACTTATTGCAGTGATTATTTTGCATTATATACAAATACCAAATCATTATGTTATGCACCTGAACCTAATGTAAGCTATGTGTCAGTTATACCTTAATAAAAAATTTATTCATCAGATATGGCCTTTTCACTTTTCTAGAAGAGATTGAAGAATGGTATTATGTGAAAGAATAATATATTAAATATTCCACATTAAGCATTTTTATTTTCTAGGAGGTGGTATGGTGTGGCGTGGCCCTTTTGATGACACTTTAAGAATAAACATGTTAGGGACTTCCCTGGTGGCGCAGTGGGTAAGACTCTGCGCTCCCAATGCAGGGGGCCTGGGTTTGATCCCTGGTCAGGTAACTAGATCCCACATGCATGCCACAACTAACAGTTCACATGCCACAACTAGGGAGCCCGCCAGCCAAACGAAACTAAGGATCCCATGTGCCGCAACTAAGGAGCTGGAGAGCCATTACTAAGGAGCCCACCAGCCAAACGAAACTAAGGATCCCATGTGCCACAACTAAGGAGCTGGAGAGCCATTACTAAGGAGCCCTGGAGCCGCAACTAAGGAACACGCTCTCTGCAACTAAGACCTGGCGCAGTCAAATAAATAAATATTTAATTTAAAAAATAAAGAATAAATATGTTAAAGTATTTGGATTGGCCATAAAGTTCATTCAGGTTTTTCTGTAAGATGTTGCAGAAAAACGGGAACAAACCTTTTGGCCAACCCAATAAAAGACTTGGAGCATTGTTTATTACTCTTATATGAAAAATATTTTGGAATTTACTCTCTACTCAGTTGTTTAAATTCTTAGAAATTAAGATTTGTACATGATTAGGTTCAGGTCTATCAAGAAATCAGTAATTTGAAGATTTCTTTTTGGTGATAGTGATTGAATTAAGTATTGTGTTACTGTCATAGTATTCTCTTAACTTTTTAGCAGTCATGATCTCTGATACTCTTAAAGGAAATGAAGAAAACAAAAAACAATGGATTTTTAAATTATAGGTAACAAAGCAGGAAGGGAGCTTATAAAGAAGGCTTCCATGTTATCCTTAAGCTTTATCCACTAAAGAGGATATTACCAAGCTCTAATTGACTACTTTGGGAAATTAAACTTAATATGACAAAGCTAAAGGCTCTTAAGTTATCATTAAAGGCACATATCTGGTACTTTGATGGCTTTTATTATTATTAGCTTTGAAAAAAGCTAAAAATATGACTCTGAATCTGTGTAGTTACACTTTGTGTGTGTGTATGTAGTTACACTTTGAGCTGCATCTATATGGTTTTCTGACATTCTTTTTTGTTTTTTTTAAATTTTTATTTTATATTGGAGTATAGTTGATTAACAATGTATTTTAGTTTCAGCAAAGTGATTCAGTTATACGTATACATGTATCTATTCTTTTTCAAATTCTTTTCCAATTTAGGTTACTACGGAGTATTGAGCAGAGTTCCCTGTGCTATATAGTAGGTCCTTGTTGGTTATCTGTTTTAAATATAAGCAGTGTGTGTACTGACATTCTTTTTTTTTTTCTAATTAGTCAGACCTCATTTATTTCATGAAATGTATACATTTCTCTTTCCTAATAATTAGAAACAAAATTCAAAACCCTATAATAAAAAGTAAAATATGTGATGAGGTACATAGTTTTTTTTTTTTTTTTTTAAACATCTTTATTGAAGTATAATTGCCTTACAATGGTGTGTTAGCTTCTGCTTTATAACAAAGTGAATCAGTTATACACATACAATATGTTCCCATATCTCTTCCCTCTTGCATCTCCCTCCCTCCCACCCTCCCCATCCCACCCCTCTAGGTGGTCACAAAGCACCGAGCTGATCTCCCTGTGCTATGTGGCTGCTTCCCACTAGCTATCTATTTTACATTTGGTAGTGTATATATGTCCATGACACTCTCTTACCCTGTCACATCTCACCCCACCCCCTCCCCATATCCTCAAGTCCATTCTCTAGTAGGTCTGTGTCTTTTATTCCCGTCTTGCCACTAGGTTCTTCATGGCCTTTTTTTTTTTTTTTTTTCCTTAGATTCCGTATATATGTGTTAGCATACTGTATTTGTTTTTCTCTTTCTGACTTACTTCACTCTGTATGAATCGACAGATGAATGGATAAAGAAGATGTGGCACATATGTACAATGGAATATTACTCAGCCATAAAAAGAAATGAAATGGAGGTATTTGTAATGAGGTGGATGGAGTTAGAGTCTGACATTCTTTTTAAAAGTGCTTTTTAGTGTCTCCCCTATTGGCATTTTGTAAAATCTGTCAAAGAATATAAATACATGCATTTTATTTAAAAATTTTAAGGGGTTGTAGATAGAATAAAATACTTTCTTAAATTGATTTTTCAGAAATTTATTTCTAGCTAATTCATTGATTTTTTTAAATTAAGATAATTTCCAACATATTCAAGAATAAGAGACTAATAATGTATAATCATTACTTGGATTCAACAATGACTAAGATTTTTGCCATGGCTGCTGCAGCTGGTGCAGTGGTGGTGGTGGTAGTGACGGTGTTGGTGCTGCACCTTCTCCTTCTGCCCCCACCCCTCTCCTCCTTTTCCTTCTCATCTGCTTTTTCTTTGCTGAAGTATTTCAAAGCAAATTTGGGTATTGTGTTATTTCACCCACATACCCTTCACTTTGCAGCTCAATAAAATATGAAAATTTTCTTAACATGACACAGTGCCATTATTAAATTTGTTTTGATACTGATTTTTTTAGCCATCTACTCAACGTTCTTGCATATGCCTACTTCCACATTTAAGCCACTCTCACACTTCAGGAAATCTGTGTTCCACATCTTTAAAAAATTTTCCTTTTTCCAAAGAGCTAACTTTAAATTTATCCTTGACCACAAGGTATCAGTCTTCATTTCTCTGTAACTTGGAAAAAATTACTTTTTCATATGGTTAAGTAGTATACAGTAAATAGCCTCCAAATAACAAATTGTAAAAATCTTCTTGATTGAATAATACACTAGTTTCTTACTACGTTGCTGGCTTGTTCGAATTTTTTTTCAAATTCAAAAATGTAGGTTTTGGAAGTATTGTTTCAGTTGAACAATATGAGAAATTCTTATATTATTGTATGGCTGTGTAATAAAACTAATTATGTTTTATATAGTCTAGAAGCGCTTCTTAAATTATCTGTAGTAAAGGACATTTTTTTCTCCTAAATTTTCAATCCATTTCAGACTAATATTTTAAGAAATTAATAAAAAATATTATATTTCTATCAAATCACTGTACAGTTGACCCTTGAACAACGCAGGGGTTAGGGGCACCAACCACCCTTGCCGTCGAAAATCTGAGTATCACTTTACAGTCGGCCTTCTGTATCTGTGGATTCAACCAACTGGGGATTGTGTAGTACTGTAGTACATATTTATTGAAAAAAATCCTCCTATAAGTGGACCCACACAGTTCAAACCTGTGTTGTTAAAGGGTAAACTGTGACAGTTTCAAATCTCTTAGTCTCAATTTCTTTATCCTATTGTGAAATGTAATAGTTCACGGACTGGCACTAGTCTCTTTTTGAGTAGCTATGAAATGTTACTGTTAAACATGGTAATTGATAGCATTTATTTATCATTTGGGATTGTTTCAGAGATACTTTCCAGGAACGAATAAACCACGTGCTTCTCATGTATTTCCATTTATCTATCCTTTTTTTAGCTCTCCTGGTTTGGGGGTTCAAGACTATTTGCAAGCATTATATGATTAATTGTATGGGGTCATTGGATTGTTACTTGGGCTGAAGGAGCAACTTGATCATTCTCCTTATAAAATGTACAAGACCCAAATGTGTACTTGTAAGGTATGTGTGGGGTGTGGAGGTATGGTTGGAAGCCTTATACATGAGTCAGAGAAAGGGCACAGTAAAATAGCAATACTGTTAGACCAGGCGTTACAAGACCTGGATTTTGATCCCTTTTCCATGACTTAGAAGCAATATGATCTTGACCTCTATCTGTTTATTCATCCATAAATTGTGACTACTAACTATTCTGCGTACTTTGCAAAGTTTTGAGCATCATAATCTTGTCTTTTAATCATTTGTTTTTTCTCTAGAAGTCCTCAGCAGCAAGATGTTTATGGGTTTCATTTTAGTTCTCTAGAACTGAATTGTCTCAGCTACTCTATACATATGCTCTGCTTTCAATTTACTACTTTCTAGCTTCTTCATGAGTATTCTTTTCTATACCTTATAGCCTCTTTTTATTCCTAAATGTTTATAATATGGCACACTCAGTGGTCATCAAAGCTCTTTTGGTATTTCTGTTTTAGCTTTTGTTCTTTCTTCTAACTGCATCATTTTCTTAGTATATCCTGGTTCCAATTCCTGAGTGAGGGAATCTGATTGGCTCAACTAGTAACTCTTTTTTTTTTTTTAATTAATTAATTAATTAATTTTTGGCTGTGTTCGGTCTTCGTTTCTGTGCGAAGGCTTTCTCTAGTTGCGGCAAGTGTGGACCACTCTTCATCGCGGTGCGCGGGCCTCTCACTGTCGCGGCCTCTCTTGTTGCGTAGCACAAGCTCCAGACGCGCAGGCTCAGTAGTTGTGGCGCACGGGCCTAGTCGTTCTGCGGCATGTGGGATCTTCCCAGACCAGGGCTCGAACCCGTGTCCCCTGCATTGGCAGGCAGATTCTCAACCACTGCGCCACCAGGGAAGCCCTCAACTAGTAACCCTTATATGTTGATGAGCTACACCAAAGTTTGCGGGAGAGCCTGTGGACTGACTTCCTTTAGATGAGATAGTCTCATCGGGGTAAGTCACCTGTGGTTGGGCTATATCTTGGTATGGAGCCTGGCAGGTTCTGCTCCTGGTAGGAGTGGCATGGTTGATGCAAGTGCTATGGTCCAAGTGAATAGATGGACTTTAGTAAAAGGAAGTAAAACTCTTCAAGATGAATAAAGACATATTCACTTAAACCTATTTGGGGGAAAATATTTCGAAGAAAGGGGAAGTTACATATTTGAGAAAATTAAGCATACAGACACTTTTTAGGAAATGCCATATTGATTTTATTCCCATTAAAATGCACTGCAGTTTAAGAGGACTTCTGTGATTTTTATCTTTAATCTTCCGCATTTCTGTTAACACTTAATAACTTTTCAAATAAAAAGCCCTTTTAAGTGCCTTCTCTTGTGTAAGCTCTCTGTTCCAAAAAGTTTACAGTTAATTTTAGGATTCACTGTAGGAAAAGCAAAGTTATAAAGGACCAAGTTGTAGAGCTGAATTGTTCTTGCCAACTGCTAGTACTGTTTAAAGGATGGGGTAGATTAAAGGCTGGATGTTTTAAATTGAATCATAATTGGTAGAAAGACCTGCCACTTATTTTAGACATCCTTTTAATTAAGGTGGTTCCATTTATTGCATCAGTAGAAGATTATGTTACTTATTCTCTTTTTTCCCCTTAGCATAAAACCAAAGAGAAGGATAGAATTTACTGCATATTTTAGGAAAATCACAAAGCTGAGGATTTCTGACTTGAACACACCTAAAAATGATAAACATTATTTGGAGCAACAAAGACTGTATAAGAACTTGAAATGTTCTTCTAAATATAGTTATATAATTTGCTAATGTAAATGAAGATCTTCATTTAATAAGCTGTCTGCTCCCATTTGCGTGTTCCACAAAATATTTATTGAGCTGATGTGTTAGGTATGGTAGTAGGCCTTGATGTCCACATAGCAGAGCCTGTAAGAAAGGGTTGTTTCTTGCTCTAGAGTGTTAGTTGGAGTGGGAAAGCATTTTTTAAAAATTGAGATATAATTCACAATATAATGTTGATTTAGTTTTAGGTGCACAACATAGTGACTTCATATATGTATATATTATGAAATGATTACCAAGTAAGTTTAGTTAACATTCACCGCACAGTTACAATTTTTTTTTCTTGTGATGAGAACTTTTAAGATCTACTCTCTTAGCAACTTTAAATATACAGTACACTATTGTTAACTGTAGCCACCATGTTGTACATTATATCCCTAGGACATTTTATCTTATAACTGGAGATTTGCACCTTCTGACCACCATCACCTATTTCACCCACTCCCATACCCCACCCCTGGCAACCACCAATCTGTTCTCTGTATCTATATGACTTCTTTTTTTCCTTTAGATTCTATATATGTTATGTCATATAGTATTTGTCTTTTTCTGACTTAATTTCACTTAGCATAATGCCCTTGAGGTCCATCTACGTTGTCCTAAATGGCAGGATATCCTTTTTTATGGCTGAAATATATTCCATTTTATATATATATATGTGTGTGTGTGTGTATACACACACACACACACACACACACACATATAATACATCTCACACATTTTTATCCATTCATCCATTGATGAACACTTAGGTTGTTTCCATGTCTTGGCTATTGTAAATAATGCTGCAATGAAACATGGAGTACAGATGTCTTTTCGAGATAGTGATTTCTTTTCCTTCAGAAAAATACCCAGAAATGGCATTTTTAGATCATATGGTAGTTCTATTTTTAATTTTTTAGGGAACTGCCATAGTGTTTTCCATAGTGACTGCACGAATTTACATTCCCACCAGCAGTGCACAAGAGTTATCTTTTTCTCCATATGCTCGCTAATAGTTATTTCTAGTCTTTTTCCTAATAAATACTGTAACAGGTGATATGTGATGCCTCATTGTGGTTTTGATTTGCATTTCTATGATGATTAGTGATGTTGAATACCTTTTCATGTATCTGTTGGCCCTTTGTATGTCTTCTTGGAAAAATGTCTATTCAGATCCTCTTCCCATTTTTTAATCAGAATTTTTTTCTATTGAGTTGGATGAGTTCTTTATATATTTTAGATATAAACTCATTATCAGATACGTGATTTGCAAATATTTTCTTTCATTCCATCATTTGCCTTTTCATTTTTTTGGTGGTTTTCTTTGCTGTATGGAAACTTTTTAGTTTGATGTAGTCCCACTTGTTGACTTTTGCTTTTGTTGCCTTTGCTTTTGGTATCAAATCCAAAAAATCATTGCCAAGACTGACGTCCGGAAGATTACCTCTTATGTTTTCCTCTAGGAGTTTTATGATTTCAGGTCTTATTTTCAGGTGTTTAATCCATTTTGAGTTGATATTTGTGTGTGGTTTGAAATGGTGGTCCACTTTCATTCCTTTCATGTGGCTGTCCCAATTTTCCCAACACCATTTCTTGAAGAGACTGTCCTTTCCCCACTGTGTATTTTTGGCTCCTTTGTCATAAATTAATTGACCATATACATGTGGGTTTATTTTGGGGCTCTCTATTGTGTTCTATTGATCTATATGTCTGTTTTTATGCCAATACCAAACTGTTTTGATGACTGTAGCATTGTAATGGAGTTTGGAATCAGAAAGTGTGGTGTGTCCAGCTTTGTTTTCTTTCTCAAAATTGCTTTCGCTATTTTGGGTCTTTTGTGGTTCCATACCAATTTTAGGATTATTTGTTCTATTTCTGTGAGGAATGGCATTGGAATTTTGATAGGGATTGCGTTGAATCTGTAGATTACTTTGGGAAGTATGGACATTTTAACAAAATTCTTCCAGCCCATTAGCACTGAATATCTTTTGATTTATTTGTGTCTTCAGTTTTTATCATCAGTGTCTTTTAGCTTTTAGTGTATAGGTCTTTCACTTCCTTGGTTAAATTTATTCCTAGATATTTTATTCTTATTGATGCAATTGCAAATGAGATTGTTTTCTTAATTTCTCTTTCTGATAGTTCATTATTAGTGTATATAAATGCAACACATTTTTTTGTGTACTGATTTTGTATACAGCAATGTCATTGAATTCATTGATTAATTCTAACAGTTTTTTGGGGTAGAGTTTGTTTTGATTTTTGGCTTTTTTTAAAAGATTTTTTTGATGTGGACCATTTTTAAATTCTTTATTGAATTTGTCACGATATTGCTTCTGTTTTATGATTTGGTGTTTTGGCCGCGAGGCATGTGGGATCTTAGTTCCCCGACCAAGATCAAACCTGCACCTCCTGCATTGGAAGGTGAAGTCTTAACCACTGGACCACAAGGGAAGTCCCCTGGGGTAGAGTTATTAAGGGTTTTCTATATATATCATCTGCAGATAGAGACAGTTTTGCTTCTTACTTTCCGATTTGGATGCCTTTTATTTATTTTTCTTGCCTAATTGCTCTGGCTTAGGACTCTGTATACTGTGTTGAATAAAAGTGGCAAGAGTGGGCATTCTTGTCTTGTTCCTGATCTTAGAGGAAAAGCTTTCAGTTTTTCACCATTGATGAAATGGTGATATTAGTGGTGGGCTGTCATATATGGTCTGTATTATGTTGAGGTATGTTCCCTCTGTACCCTCTTTGTTGAGAGTTTTTCACATGAATGGATGTTGAATTTTGTCAAATGCTTTTTCTGGTTTTATTGAGGTGGTCATATGATTTTTACCCATCATTTTGTCATTGTGGTGTATCACATAGATTGATTTGCAGATGTTGAAACAAGCGAAATTTTTCAGACAGTGTACAGTCTAGCTACCTGTGAATAATCACTCTACTTTTTAAAGCAAATGCCTTCTTTATTTGTTCAAGCCTCCACATTTAGATTTATTCTTAGTCACATTTGCTTATTTGCCACTAACTATGTAGAATCAATTTTTTTTTGTTTAAGAGTGGTTCTATTTTTTACTTTTTTAAATTAATTTTTATTGGAGTATAGCTGCTTTACAGTGTTGTGTTAGCTTCAACTGCACAGCAAAATGAATCAGCCATACATATACTTATACCCCCTCTATTTAGGACATTACAGCGCATTAAGTAGAGTTCCTTGTGCTATACAGTATGTTCCCATCAGTTGTCTATTTTATACCTAGTATCAATAGTGTATACATGTCAATCCCAATCTCCCAATTCCTCCCACCCCACCCCTTTCCACCTTGGTATCCATACATTTGTTCTCTACGTCTGTCTATTTCTGCTTGGCAATTCAGGTCACCTCTACCATTTTTCTAGATTCCACATATATGCGTTAATATACGGTGCTTGTTTTTCTGACTTAATTTCACTCTGTATGACACTCTCTGGGTCCATCCACGTCTCTACAAATGACCCAATTTCATTCCTTTTTATGGTTGAGTAATATTCCATTGTATATATGTACCACATCTGCTTTATCCATTCCTCTGCTGATGGACATTTAGGTTGCTTACATGTCCTGGCTATTGTAAATAGTGCTGCTGTGTACATTGGGGTGCATGTGTCTTTTTTTTTTTTTTTTTTTAATTTAACAGTCACTTTCAAGGAAGCCTTTTTTTTTTTTTTAACTTATTTATTTACTTTTGGCTGTGTTGGGTCTTCGTTTCTGTGCAAGGGCTTTCTCTAGTTGCGGCAAGCGGGGGCCACTCTTCATCGCGGTGCGCGGGCCTCTCACTATCGCGGCCTCTCTTGTTGAGGAGCACGGGCTCCAGACGCGCAGGCTCAGTAACTGTGGCTCACGGGCCTAGTTGCTCCGCGGCATGTGGGATCTTCCCAGACCAGGGCTCGAACCCGTGTCCCCTGCATTAGCAGGCAGATTCTCAACCACTGCACCACCAGGGAAGCCCCGCATGTATCTTTTTGAATTATGGTTTTCTCAGGGTATATGCCCAGTGGTGGGATTGCTGGGTAGAATCAATGTTGTCTCAGTTACTAAAGTGCCTCTTCTAGACATTCCCTTAACCATGAGAGTGATCTCCAGCCTTTTCTATTTGGAGAAATTCAAGGATGGATATGGAGCTCTCTGCTTCTAGAGTTGCTATTTGAGGCAGTTCTTTTTCCCATTTATTGTTTATTTACTGTGGGTGTTTTGTTTTGTTTTTTAAACTACTTTTTATTTTTCATTCTTAAATAAAACCATTAGGGAAAGGCAACAGTTTTGCGAACCACATTTGTTTCTGATGTAACTAAGAAGGACAATGTGGCCTGGTATTGTGTTGCAGGGTAATGCTGTCACTTAATGAGTGCTTTTAAGAGATCCCTTGAGATTGCTAGAAAGCAAGGGAACATAATCTGAAAAGGCACTGTATTAATAGTAGATAGGTGGGGAAGTTGGTAGTCATGCGTCCTGGATCTTAGATCTTGTTGGATCTTACATTCTAAGAAAGATTGGCTTTCATCAGTTTGCATAGGTGTGACCTTTAAGAAAAGCTGAATATCTCAAGCATCATCATGTTCACTATGTTGAATCTTTACTAGAAAGTTTTTTGTACGAAGATTGTCTTCTGTGATTTAGGGGCATGTTTTGGGGAGACGTTATAAGTCTTGATTATCACTGGTGTGTAAAACCTCTCTCTTGTCTGTTGCTCATCTGCTATGTGATATTAGGTAGATTAAGTTTATGGGATGAGAAAACTCAGGGTCATTATGAGATTGGGATACATGTTTGAAAAATTTATTTTTTGCAAAAAGACAGGTTTTTATTCTATTTCCTCTAGCTATTTCCGCAATAAAACATAACAAAATCCAAAATCTAAAGCAACTTGAATTCTTAACTGTATCTTATTTATTAGCAAATAGAATTATTAAGAAGTTAGATGCCTCTAGTTTTTCTTTGTTATTGTTGAAACTTTACAAGGAATTTGGTATAGTTCTAAGAAGTGAAAAAGACTGGATAAACTAAAATTATAAATTAATATTGAGTTAAAGCAATAATAGTAATAATTTATACTGATTAATCTAGTACTTGCTAAGGTCCAGATACTAATATAGAATGCTTAATGTGTGTTCTCTTCATTTCATCCTTATAGCAATCCCATGAGATCGGTATCATGATTTGCTGATGACAAAAGTAGGTTTTATATCTGTATCAAGGACAGAGAGCAGCAAGAGTGGAGCTAGGATTTTTGAATACAAACTTAGTGTGTCTGGCCCCAAAGCCTTTTCTAAGATCATGACCCAGAGTCTGGGAATGTGACAGTTAAGTGTCTTTGGTGAATGTAGAGTAAATTCTTATTTCTGACCATCTCGATCAGGAGAACTGGATTATGTTAGAACAGATCATTCTGTTCAGAGACCCTGAGGTTCTGGCAGTGTCATAACTGCTCTGTAGGCTTAGTCCTTTTCTACTACATGAGAAACAATTAAAAGCAAGTGATATACATGCTATTTGGATCATCAGTGCTTTGGTTTCACTGATTTTAATTAACTGTGTTTACACAAAAAGTAAGGTAAACGCTTACTTTCTGAGAGACTCAAAAATGCCTTCAGAAATATTAATTTATAGAATATTTGTGAGCAGTCTGTTCATTTAATGAGTTTTGAAATATGTACAGATGCATTCAGAGCCTTGATAAAGTCCTATATTAATTCTTAACTTTGCTTTCCATGTAGCAGTTAACTTATATTCAGTGAAAAAATCCACAGCTGTAATTAAAAATAATAATATTTTTAAAAGGATCTTATTTCATTTAGTATTCATTTTAAACATTTGTAAAAGGTTTCCTTAATACAGTTAATTGTCTACATTTCTTGTAGAACTGTCTTTTTCTCTCTTGGAATAGAATAAGTCTACCCGAAATAACCTTTCTCCACCCCCACCACTCTGCATTTTGGGCTGGCAGAACTCTGGAAATGAGAAACAAATGTAGATCAGTATTTCTCAGAGCCATGGGGTATTTTTGGTGTTTTTAGAAATAGGGGTGTCTTTTCCCCACAAAAAGTAGCCTGGAAAGCCCTTTCTCCCAATTATGCCGTCTCTTCTACTTTATGTTTTTATTGAAGAGTCAAGAATGTAGGATATAGAGGAGTAACTGGCCAGAGACCCTCTCTGGTCTAGTAGGACACAGCTGAGGTTTGGCTGGCCTGGCCTAAGATTATAACGTGTGAATAAACTGTAAGTTATGAAGATAGGGTATAAGGAAGGAATGTGTGTAGATAACAAGGTCCAAGCCAGGTTACCGGTTCTAGCAGCCAAGCAAGATAATGTGTTTGAGATGGGCTACAAAACTATGAAAATAAGGAGTAGTCATTGAGGTAAATTGGAGGTGGTCTAGATGGTTCCAGAACAGGATATGATGGCCATTTGTCTGGCAAGCATGGTTCATCTAAGAGGGGCTTTTGAAGCAGTGTAGTCAGTATCAAAGGCAGGAGAACATGGAAACCATTAAGATGATTGTAGGAATATTAGTGTAACCCTTTAGGCTTTCTAAAATACACTTTCATACACATTTTTGGTTTGCTCCTCACATGATTTATCCTGATTATATAGGTAGAGGAGGCAAGTTACAGTGTCAAATTTAAGCCCTAAAAGCCCAGTTTGATTTCATCCTAGCTGTTTCTGCGGGGAGAAGAGTAGCAGAATTAAGGTGAGAGTAGCACCTTTTTGCAGGTAGAGGGAGTAGAAATACAGCTACTGGATTTGAGAGTGTTTTATATGGAAAAGCTGCAATAGAGTTAAAGAACAAGCTACTCCATATCACGTAGCTAAACACATAAATAAAATACAAATATATGTACATATACAACTATTTTTTGATCAGAGCTTTTATTTTTAATTTTTTTAAATTAAAAAAATTTTATTTATTTATTTTTTTGGCTGTATTGGGTCTTTGTTGTTGCGCGTGGGCTTTCTCTAGTGGAGAGCGGGCGCTACTCTTCGTTGTGGTGTGTGGACTTCTCATTGCGGTGGCTTCTCTTGTTGCGGAGCACGGGCTCTAGGCATGCGGGCTTCAGTAGTTGTGGCTCGTGGTCTCTAGAGCACAGGCTCAATAGTTGTGGCGCATGGGCTTAGTTGCTCCGCAGCATGTGGGATCTTCCTGGACTAGGGTTTGAACCCGTGTCTCCTGCACTGGTAGGTGGATTCTTAACCATTGCACCACCAGGGAAGCCCTGGTAAGAGCTTTTAAAAACAGCCCTCTCCGTCCTTTTTTTTTAATGTGGGTGAGATCCTTATTTGATTCATAAATTGGTCTGTTTCAATCATATTTTTGTGTGTGACCAAGTAGTTAAAAATAAATGTGAACATCACATAGCTTCAGTAATCTTTGCTTCATGCCTTGTGAGTGTGTGTGTGTACGTGTGTGACACACACGTGTGCATATGTATGGGTTCACTTCAGTCCTATAAAGCTTTAATGTTTATTGCAAACTGTGGTGATGAATGCCGTGATAAAACAACTGGTGTTTAAATGCATCTACTCACACCACAGTTGATGGGAAGCTTCCATTTTGTGTATTTGTGAGTATGAATGAGAAAGCAAAGTCTGCCTTGGGAATTTTATAATGAATATGAGAGAGATCCTGCCACAGGTAGTTATTAAAACGTCCCCTGAAGTCTTTTATGATGAATGATTGTGTCTGTGTCTGAGTCTCTGACCTTCCCTGAAGCCTCTGTTTTTTAAAGAAATCATCACTACCCGAAGCCATTCACTTATTAAAATTTAAAAAATAAATTCCTACTGCAAGTTTTAATTTGTAGAGTTCATCTTCTGAATAACTCAAATAATTTTATAAATATTATTTGGTGAATCTGCCCTTTTCTTCTCAAAAGGAGAAAATATGTATTGATGATTTAACTACTGTTTGTCACTGTTTTTTTTTGGGGGGGGGGAAGGGGTGAAATACATATAAAGAAAAATACGAAGGAAAAGATATGGAAATTTTGCTTATTAAACAAGTAAAAGTGTTGCTCTTGTCTTTTCCATAGGAAAATGTATCATCATGAAAAACTTAAGATTTACAGCAGGAAAGAGAAAGATGATTAGTAAGATCCATGAGAAAGGGGAGGGTTCTTCTCAGACACAGAAATTGATATTCTATAATTACTTTAACAGGTGTTTACTTCAAAGTTTAGTTTGAAAAATGGGGTTACGTATTTGCATGTAATAAAAATCTTGTGAAAGTGTGTTGAATTTTTTTTAATAGCTTGACTTAGAGCCAAGAAGAAGAACAAAGGAGAAACTAAAATTTATTGAGTATCTACTGTCTGCTAGGAATTTTGGGATTGTGTTATCATTATAGGTTATTTTATTTGACTGTCTCAGCAACCTTTCTCACTTTCTAAGTTTGTACTTTACCTTCACTTAACAGATGAGAAACAGAGGTCAAGTAACTTGCTCATGCTTACATAGCTAGAGCTGGGGATGCGTAACGCTTCAAACCCTTGTTCTTACTCCTATCAGATATCCTACTGTCCACTAGGTTGTACTCTTTGTTCCCCTTGGCAGATGACCTACATACCCTCTGATGCTAGTAATGTCTTTGTATTAGTCAGCTGTTGCCACAATAATGCTGCATAGTAACCATCTCAGAACTCAGTGGCATACAACAAAAACAATTATTTCTCACTCAGACATCTGTGAGTCAGCTGGGCCTCTTCTGATCTAGGCTGGGCTCCTTGGGCTTGGCTCCAAGCTGGCGGTTGAGACCCGTTCTGCTCCTTGTATGTCTCATTCACCATGGATCAGAAGCTACTCAAAGCAGGATTTTCTTAGACAAAAGGAAAACAAGCTCTACTTCCTAATAAGCACATTTAACTCCTCTGCTCAGTGCCATTTCTGCCAACATTTCATTGGCCAGAACAAGTCATGGGGTTAAGCTCACTGTCAAGGATGAGGAAGAATACTCTGCCTAAGGTATGGGTAGGGGAAATGACTGTATTTTGAATAATAATGAACACTGCCAAACTCCTGATGGACCTTATGAAGAAAATACAACAGGATAGGTAAACAAAGCTCTCTCTTAGTTAACGTCTTGTGAGGCTTCTTTAAATACTGTAAGTTAATCATGTCTATGAAAGAATTTTAGATTTTTATGTCTTAAAACTAAGTACCTGGAAAATTAACATTTAGATTTAAAAAATTTTTTATTTATTGATTTTTGGCTGCGTTGGGTGTTTGTTGCTGCGCATGGGCTTTCTCTAGTTGTGGCGAGTGGGGGCTACTCTTCTTTGCAGTGCGTGGGCTTCTCATTGCAGTGGCTTCTCTTGTTGCGGAGCACGGGCTCTAGGCACACGATCTTCAGTAGTTGTGGCTCACGGGCTCTAGAGCTCAGGCTCAGTAGTTGGGGCGCACGGGCTTAGTTGCTTCGTGGCATGTGGGATCTTCCCGGACCAGGGCTTGAACCCATGTCCCCTGCATTGGCAGGCGGTGGAGAATTAACATTATTAATTGGCACTGTACTGAGCTGTAGATATCAGAAATCTCCTCATACAGTACTATTTTTGGTCTGGCCTACTGGAATGTGCTTTCTTCTGTTTTACTAACTGGAGTGAGGAAAGGGCAATTCAATGCTATGTAATGGGTTGCCTTTATTTTTGTCATTAGTATCTGTGTAATGATAAACAATTAACATTACTTCCAATCCAGTAGTTAGGAGCATTAACATTTTACTTAGATCTCAATTTAGAGCCTAATCAAATTTGTTAGGAATGTTAACTATTTCAGTTCATTTGAACTTGATCCATTAGAATAAGCTTTTGGATTGCCTTTTTTTTTTTTTTTTCAGCTTTTCATCATTGCCTGTTAGGAACCATTGCTTCCAGTTTACTTATGTGGATAAGACTGTTGACACAGGAAGAAATTTGTTTGCCTGGAAGAAATTTGAAAAAAGTTTCCTTAAACCAAGGAGAAAATGGACTCTGAGGGACTAACATCAACATTATTAGTGTGATACTGTGAGGTAGTTATAGGAAGCTTTGTTGTGTTAATAAAGACGGTCCTTGACTTTCTTTAGATTCAGTTTTGCAGAGGGGCTAAGGGAGTGAAAAGGCAGAGAGAGTGAATGATGTGAGTATTCTAAAATCTCAACACTTTTCAGGATGAACAGAACTGATATTCCTAAACTCCTCTAGATTAAAAAGGAAGAGTAATGTCTAACCTTTTGGATATTGTGGTACTACCATTTGTTCTCCTTTCCCTTTCCCCTTGAAATAATATTTATTTTTTTAAAATAAAAATGAATTAATGATAAGTTTTGTGGTGAGAACTTTATAATTCTCATTTTGAAATTGTTGGGGACATCATGGAGTGTTACAAAGCCAAGACTGAGGATCACTGTTTGTGCTACTAGGTAAGGTGTCATTGAAGTGGTTAAAATTTAGAAGATAGGTTCACCAAACCTAATGTTCTCATAGATCCACTTATATTTATATTATGTCTTTTTGAATTACATACATTTTAAAAATAATAGTACAACTTGGTGCCTATGTTGTGTTTGGTTCAGCTGTATACACGGTTGGGCCAAGTTGTCGTCTTTCAGGGATCTTTTGGTTATAGGAGGGGATTGACACTCTGGATGTTAAGGAGTACTTGATATAGTACTTATTATAGTAATTGAAAATTATAGCTAAAACCAACCTGTTTCTGTGTTGTAGCAATGTTTCTTTTAAGTTAGCAGGGAGTGTTCTACTTTAAAGGAATTAAACTCTTAACTCCATTATGGCAGAGCCCTTGCCTGTCGCATTCACCACTGTATCCTCAGCCTAGAAGAATGAATGAGTGTTGCTGTAAAACATATGAGATATTCCCTCATTGTCAGTCTCCATCTACCCTTCTAGCAAATTGTATTTAGTCTCTATAATCAGAAATTTTAATGTGAGAATACACAGCCACAGTGGTTTTGTGTGAAGCATGTTTTAAAAAGTTTATTCCAGAGAAATTTATGTCAGAAATTACACTTATAATTATCTATGAAGAAACTTATCTTTTTAGAATTTTGCCTGTAGAATTTTTTTTTTTGATTCATAAATGAAATCGTTCTGCAGGTTTATCTTACATGGAAAGAGACAAGGGGGGAAGATTAATGAGCAACAGCAAATTACAGAGAAGCAGGAGACATCTATCATATGTGGAACTATAGCTTTATTATTAACTGTCAGGGTTGTTACACTAATAACTTTTAAAAATTTTTATTAAGGGATTTTACCTACTTGAATTCCCAAATAAATTGTTTTTGTTCTTTTATCCATGGAAAATAAAATTTGATTTTTTAAAAATTAAGAATACTTCTTGTGCTTCTGAATTGTTTACACAATTGTTCTAAAAATTTACAAAATTATAAACATATTCATGTTTACAGAGAGAGTGATTTTGCATCATGTTTTATCTTTGAATCATAGCCAGTGTTTTTTTAAGTGCTATATACTTTGTAGCGCAGAATTAGATTTATATTTTTAAAAAGCACATAGACTAGTATGCTTCTAAATGATAGGAAATATTGGTGATCCCAGGATATGTGTAAGTTTTTTCTTTGATGGCTGACAATTTATATTGAGTAATTGTTTTATAGTGGCAATTTAGCTAGGTAATCTAATATAAATTTAAATGCATTCGTTGTAATAGCATATTTCATCTTTCTTGTCTTATTTTCTAATTGAAGAGAAGGGGCAAAAGCTAAGTTTGTATGGTATTTAAATTCACTTGGATATGGTACTCAAGCATATTAGTCAATTTTTATCAGAAAAGATGCACTAAAGTTTTCCTATTAAGGTTTTAAGGTTATTGATTGGAAAAGAGTTTGAAAATATCTTTTTTGCCCCTATTTCCCCTATATAGCCTTCTTGAAGTTTCTCTAAAATAGATTTTAAATGCCAATTAGGAGGTTGAGTATACTAAAATAAAAGCAAATGCAACGAAAATGGCCTCACCTTATGGTAGTTAGGCTTTTGAGAGAATAAGTGGAACCTTTGCTCTGAGCATGGCTTTGAGAAAGATATTCATCTTAATGAACACATTAATTAGAACCATAACTATTTATAAGATAATTAGAAATGAAGCTTGGTAAACTGAGCTTTTCCTGCAATTAATGGAGGATTAATTACTGGAGGTAATGAAGTGGATTTTTAAATGCATTAAGGTGAAGTACAGAGATGAGCAAGGCTTTGTGATAGTTGCATAATTATTTCAGGCTGTTTGAGCATAGCTCATATGAGATCGTTAATAAGCATCATTGCATCGTTATGTATGCACTTAAAAAGACTTACCACCAAAATGACTGCCTAATTATTTCTAATTGGCAGGACTCTGTGTAGTCATTGAGCTGTTTGTAGCCATTTTAAGGTTCATTTAACTATCCTTGGGGCCATGTGATAGATGGAAAAAGCTTCAACTACATGCTGGCCTTGGCTGGCGCCGTTAATCAATTTTGGTGGGCTTCAGTTTAAATGCATTTGCTCATGCAGAGGTCAAAACCTGAAGTAGTCCAAGCAAAGTTTTGCTTTTTGAAGCCACTTGACTGTATTCATTAGCAATTAGTAAAATAATTGTGTCTGTCACTATATTTGGATTTCCATATGACTTGGTATTCTTTTATCGCTGTCCCTTCTTATTCCATATTTGCTACACTGGAAACCAAATATTCTTCCAACAAACCCTTTTAACGACTTCAGTGTACTGGCATATGTTACGATATACTACCTTTCTTCATTCATTTGTTAGCTTAAACAGTGTAGTACATTTCAACACAATCATCTAATTTGCTCCTGATTGATTGCTGGTGAAAGTTTCTACCAAAGGACAACATTTTAGGGCTTTTAAGGACATCTCTAAGGAATTAGTCATTAAGCATTAAGAGAGGAAGTAAGAAGTAGTCAAATCGAATTTTGACATTTACCAGAGTTTTCTAGCTAGAAGCATCTATATCTAAGATGTTGAAAGCAAAAAATATATATGTATTTCTTTCCCACTCCCCTGCCCCAAAGGCACATGATGCAAGCAGGTTGTGTGCGGGGGACAAGCGGTGTAATGTCTACACTTCTTTTTAAGGCTCCTTCTTAAGTAAGTATATTACTAATCTAGTGCTTTTATGGAATTAATTTAGGAATGTTTGAATGTTAATTTCAAATGATATATCTTTGTTTATAATATTATTGATATAAAGTTTTTAAATCTTTATTAGATTTAATGTGACATCCCATTAGCTAAGCATCTGTAAAGGTTTTCAATGAGCTTGTTGTCTTGTTACACATAATCATAACCATCTGTGGGATGTTGTCAAGGTATATATGCCATTAGAGTGGTTTAAAAAAACAGTGGTGAAGCAAATTGTAGGCTAATAAAATAAAGGTCAATTTATACCCTTTGTTATGAAAAATGTGGTTTTAATCATTTCCTTAATGTTAATGCTTAAGGTTAAAATTATTTATGCAGAATATTTTAAGGGATTGCCAACTTTATTGAAACTAGATGTGTGTATTTGGTTCCCTTAACAGTTTCATTATTCAAGAATTTGGGGGTTTAAATGTCAATCAGGCTGTGCATATTTCTTAGGAACTGACTTAATTACTGTGGATTTTAGTCTATTGTTTCACTATTTAGAAACAATGTATTGAACTACTTAATCTCTCAGATAAATCAACCTGTCCTCTGCTATAATTATGAACTTTTTTGGTTTTTTAATAATGCCTTTTGAGCATTTTTAACACATTTTAAGAGAAAGAGGAAACATAAAGCTAGCAAATGGATTGCTTGTTTACAATAAGTGTATTAAATTTTACAAACTTAGACTGTATCTTAATATAATTTGTTTTGTGTTTGGTTATTAGGAAATGCCAATCTTTTTAAAGCATAGAATAAAAGAAAAAGAACAATTTGAAGGTTGGGATAGAATTCCCTTTTTATGTAATCAGAAATTCACAGTCTATACATTGATCAAATTGTCTCAATTGTCTTAGTCCTTTGACATTGTAAATTGAAATTGAAATTTTAGATCTTGAATAAGGGCAAAATGTTAATGTTTCACTTCAAGTAAATCCTTTTTAATTTTTATAAGTCTGTGAAGAATGTGTTTATGAAAGTGCTATCAATAGTGTTCTAGAAAAGTGGAGCAGTTTTTAAACATATTGTTGGCTTTAAATCTGCATATTGAGGTACACTGAAATGCAGTTTTATAATTTTACTCAATAGATGTATTGATATTTGCAAATTATAACATTATGAAAGGGAAAATATTACTGTAGGATTCCTATATACTTCAATTTCTTCAAGAGCATAGACATAATCAAGGCAACCATGCACATTGGGGCTTGCCCTCATTTGCTAGTTTTTGGAACTGTGATACAACTATGTCAAGAAACCCTGGTTAGCATACTGGAAGATAAGAAACTACTAGAGCAGAGAGAGGTGCGATGTCCAAGCTGAGTTCCTCTAAACTTATGAATCTACCTACTGTCAGACATGTGAGTGAGGCTATCCTAGACCAGGGGTTAGCAAACTAGAGTTTACTGGCTTGCTGCCTGTTTTTGTAAATAAAATTTTACTGGGACACAGCCACACTCATTTGTTTATGTTTTGTCTGTGGCTGCTTTCCTGCTACAATGGTGAAGTTTAGTAGCTGCTACAGAGACCTCATGGCCTGCAAGCCTAAAAGTTTTACTATCTGTCCCATTAAGAAAAAATTTGCTGATTATTGTCTTAGACCATCCACCCACACCCAAGCCATCAGGTGACCCAGCTGATCCCACTGACTACTGAGATTAATTGCCATCTGAGACCAGATAAAACTAGCTGATCTAGAAAATTGTAAGAAATAATAAATGTTTGTTGTTTTAAGCTTCTAAGTTTGGGGCACTTTATTATGCAACAAAAAATTAACTGATATAAAACTGAAGTGGTTTTTCTATATGATTTGTTTAATCACTCAAATTTTGGCATTTGTATGAAAACATCTCATAATTTTTATTATTTTTATTATAGATTTTTAAAAACTTTGGCAAAGTTTTTTCATACATTTTTTATTCAAACTATGAGCATAGTTTGAAAAGGGTTTATTTTATTAATTGATTACTATTCATTTAAATTGTAGTGTTTGCAATTTTGATTATCATTTTTGGTACAAGTGCCTCAGGATTTTTTATCTAGGTAATAACCACATTTAATTTCTTGGCTGTACAACTTGTAACTAGTTTATTAGTTACATGTTAGAGGAAATACCAAGTAGGCAAGACAAAAATGTTTTGGGGTGCTTTATTGCAGGGATTCCCAATCCCCGGTCTGCGGCCTGGTACTAACTGGGCCGCACAGCAGGAGGTGAGCGGCGGGTGAGCGAGCGAAGCTTCACCTGCTGCTCCCCATCACTTGCATTACTGCCTGAACCCCAACACCCACCCCCACCCCCCATCCGTGGAAAAATTGTCTTCCATGAAACTGGTCCCTGGTGCCACAAAGGTTGGGGACCACTGCTTTATTGGATTTCTTGCATAGCTAATGTGAGCATTTGAAGACATTTTCTTTAAACTTATCGTAGTTTAAAAGTATTGCTACCATATTTTTGTTCTGATTGCCACTTTTAAAATATATTTGAGAAGATTGAGAATTACATTCTGAGAGAAACTTGGCTTTAGCCTCACATGCTTCTCTTGATTTACCTAATGAATGGGGTGGGTTTATTCCTACTGTTCTGACTCTAGTCTTTTTCATTATGAGCCTCATTTTCTATAAGAGAATGCTACTCTGTCTCCATGTGGGTTGACTATTACAGTATAGGTCTCTCTGTACCTACAGTAGTCACATGAAATAGTTGCCCACCAGGTACTTGTCAGAAGATATAATCTCAAACTCAGTGCAGCGCAGAACCTTTCAAAAGCTTTGCCAAGAAGAAACATATTATGGAGGAATTCTTGAAGGATATATAGTGTATCTGTTTCTTTTTTAGTTTAAAATCCACCTCTTATTTAAGCCTGAATCTTATATCTGGACTCATCATATTGACCTTCTCTGGAATTGATTTAACTGATTGTCTTTTGGCATGTGGCCTATATTTAAGGAAGTTATTGCAAATTGCTCTGTGAAATTCATTAGATGGTTTATTTTAAGAATGATCTCAGGGTCAAGCATAGTTGTATCTGATTTGATAACCTGGTTTGTGTTTCTTCTATGAACATTATGTTATTCCTTCTTTTAAGTTAGCTGTTGAAAAGTTGAAGCCATATTTTTGGTCTGATTCTAGCAAATCTAGGGCCTTATATTCTGATTTGCATATTAACCTCTTCCTGTTTCTGTTTAATTTTTCTTCTCTTTTCCTTTGTTCTTCCTTGTTCTCCCTATTAAAGTTTTATTTTACTTTATTTTTTGTATATATATATATATATATATACACACACACACACACACACTATATATATAATTTTTGGAACAATGTGTGAGGATATAAATAAGAAATTATACATATGAGGTCCTTTGGTGCTTGAAGGATATATAGTGTATCAAACTTGAAAAGATAGAAGTCCACTTAGCCTATCTCTTTCACTGATAGCAACCGAAACCTTTTGGACAAAATGCTAGAAGAAGCTACTTTATGGCTTGGAAACAATAGCAGGTAGATTGAAGAAGATAGTCAAAACTTGAAGATGACTCATATGCACTGAGTTGCTCATTCTTGTTTCTTTTTTACTGTCCCAGATTTGACCATGGGAGGTCCTCTTTGCAGAACTGCACAGTGGGCAGCAGCAGCAAAAACTCTTAGAGAAATCTCTTATTTCTGGCTAGAAGAAGGGAAAAGGAGACCCCGTGAGCCAGGGACTGTTTGGTTTTAGTTTGTTTGATTTTTTTTTTTTTTTTCACTTTTTCCCTTTTTCCTCTCCTGGCACTGACCTAAGGACAGCCCCAGATATGGACTGTGGAATCTGATATTATTTTCTTCATCTTTTCTCTCATTGCTTTATTTGCCTTAAGAGAAACACTATTCATGCAGAACTGCATGATGGCAGCACAGGCAGCTAAAAGTCCAAGAAAAACTCTATCTTTCTTGCAAGAGGACTGGAAAAAGGAGCTCCTGGGAGCTGAAGAGTATGGAGGTAATATCAGAAAGGAGAGAACAGGAGAAAGAGATCCTCTTATTCTGTGTATGGCTGGCACAAGGCCTGGGCTTACCTCTGAGGTGCACATGCGTGCACAGACTGAAAGCAACATAACAAAACCTTTGAAAACTGAACTTACATTGGAACCACAAACCACAGAAAGTGAGGCAGAACTTTTGATCTAAACCTAACCAGGTTAATTGCCTGCTAAAACAAACAACAAAATCAACATTCTGCAAAGGATTTTAACAGGACCCAGAGTTTTGCAACATAATATTCAAAATGTCCAGGATATAAGGCAAAAGTACTCAGCATACAAAGAAGTAGAAAAATGTGACCAGTATTTAATGGAAAAGACAACCAATAGATGCCAACTCCGAAATGAACCAGATGTTGGAATTAAAGTCAGATGAAGACTTTTAACTATGTACGTGAGGTAAAGGTAAAACCCTTTTGCAATTAATTGAAAGAATTTCTCAGCAGAGATAGAAACTATAAAAGAGAACCAATTGGAAATTTTAGAACTGAAAAATATAATATATCAGAAATAAAAGACTTAGTGAATGGGCTCAGTATTAGAATGGAAATGACAAAGAGTCAGTGAGCTTAAACATGGATAAACAAATAATCCAGTCTGAAAAATAATGAGAAAAATATTAAAAAACAATGAATGAAAACCCAGAAACATGTGGAAAATAACAAAATATCTAACATGCATGTAATTATAGTTCCAGAATGAGAAAAGAGAATCTGACAAAATGTATTTCAACAAGTAATGGCCAAAATTTCCCTAATTTTATAAAAGATATACATTTTTAGAATTAAGAAGCTTAGTGAATTTATTAGGATAAATTCAAAGAAAACCACACCTAGACATATCTTAATGAAACTGCTAAAACTGCTAAAACATGAAGGAGAATTGTTTTAACTGTTCATGACGTTACTATTGAACAAAATATTTGTCTTTTTGATAATGTATCTATTGTACTTTGCCACTCAAATATGGATTAATATATTTTATATTGTACTTAACTGGGAAAAATAAGAAATGAGGAAAAGTGTTTCTTTTCTTATGCAATTATGAAGATAAATTTTTAAAGAACAACTTTTGCATGTTGTATTGAGTGAGACACTAAAGGAAAAGAAATATTTTTCTTTCCTCCAGTACATCTTTCCTCCAAACTTATTCAGAGTTAGCTGGTAGTTGGTTGATTTAATTGAATGCTCTAGGTTAAAAAGGTTAATTAACATATGTTTATTCACATTTTAATTCAGGGAATGTGTTTCTGGGCCATTGAAAAGTTCCTAAAATTAAATCGTTATTCATAGGTTGTCATCTTTTAAGATGTTTAATCTATTTTTTTTTAGTGTTAAAGATGATTAGTAGTCTTCAGTTGAAATTGATTAATTATTTTAACACTTTGAGGTTAGCATAAATATATTTGATTGGTGGGGCCAGAGCATATGGATCATTTTCTTATGACTCTGTCCTTCAGTGTCTATTCAGTTTTCCTAGCTGTGCAGAATCTGATGCTTTAACAAAGTAGGTACATGTTTCTCATTAAATATGAATTTGAAATTGTATTTATTTTTGATAAATATAACCTTAAAATATAACTGCTATTTTAAGGTTAACCTCAAGTTTTTTTTTTTTTTTTTTATAAATTTATTTATTTATTTTTGGCTGAGTTGGGTCTTTGTTACTGCGCGGGCTTTTCTCTAGTTGCAGCAAGCGGGGGCTACTCTTCGTTCTGGTGCACGGGCTTCTCATTGCGGTGGCTTCTCTTGTTGTGGAGCACGGGCTCTAGGCATGCGGGCTTCAGTAGTTGTGGCGCACGGGCTTAGTTGCTCCACGGCATGTGGGATCTTCCCGGGCCAGGGCTTGAACCCGTGTCCCCTGCATTGGCAGGCGGATTCTTAACCACTGCGCCACCAGGGAAGCCCAACCTCAAGTTTTATATTCTCTATAAAGCCTTCCCTGACTACTCATGCTTACTTCCTGTTCAGATTTTTTATGTATATAAAACATCACTGAATATACATTAAGAATTTAACAAGAAAGTTAAATATAAATTTACCATATGAAACAGCACCATATGAACTCACTCTTAGGGATCTGCCCAAGAGAAATGAAAACATATATTCACACAAAGACTTGCATATGAATATTCTCAGCAGCATTATTTATTATAGTCTAAAGGTGGAAACAACCCAAATGATCACCAACTGATGAATGGATAAAAAATGTGGTATAGTCATACAGTGGAATATTATTCAACAATGAAAGGGTACAAGCCCCTGGTATCTGCTGTGACTTGGATAGACCTCAAAAACATTATGCTAAGTGAAAGAAACCGGATACAAGAGATCACATATTGTATGATTCCATTTATATGAAATGTCCAGAAAAGGCAAATTTGTAAAGACAGAACATAGATTAGTGATTGCCTAAAGCGGGGTGGGGGCTGGGGATTAATAGTAAGTATGAGGGATCTTTTGGGGTGATGAAACGTTCTAAAACTGATTTATGGTGGTGGTTGCACAACTTGGTAAAATTACCAAAAGGCCAATGAATTGTACACATAAAGTGGATGAACTTTATAATATGTAAAATGTCTCAATAAAATGATTAAAAAAGAAAAAAAAACCCCAAGAGTGTGAGATAGTGTATTTATCTCTCCATTGGCATTGTAGCCACGTCAAGACTTAGCTTAATGCTTGGCATTTTGATAGATGCTTAAAAAAGGGTTGATTTAAGTTTTAAGTAGTTGAGCTTTCAAAATTAACCTGAGCCTAGTACCTAGGAAAATATTCCAGAAAGATGAGGCCCGGAAGATGAAGTTTATTTAATTAAAGCTTTTTATTCATATCAGATAACAGATAAAAGTGCAGAAGGCATAAGTGTTCAGCTCAGTAAATTATCACAAAAAGCATATCTGTTTAAATAGTACTGAGGCTGAGAAATAGAATATTAAGAATACCCTTGAATCCCTGCTTATATTTCAGCTTAATGCCAAACTATTTTCCAAAGTGTTTTATACTCATTTAAATTCCCACTGGTGATGTATGAGTGTTGCCGGTGTTCCACATCCCTACCAGCATTTAATATTATCAGTTATTTTAATGTAACCATTTTGGTGGATAAGTAGTGGTATCTCTGTAGGTTTTAATTTTATTCCCCTGTTGACTAATGAAATTCAGCACAGTTTATGCATTTATTGGCCATTTGGATATTCTCTTTTATGAAATGCCTATTTAAATCTCTTATCTATTTTTTTTGTATTAGGAGGTTGCTCTCAGTGATTTGTAGCAATTTTTAAGTTTTTTTTTTTAATGTATTCTGGTTATCAGCTCTTTGTCTGTTAATATGTATCTCAAATGCCTTCTTCCCCTCTCTGGCTTGTCTTTTTACTCTTAAAATGGTCTTTTGATGTTCAGTACTTCCTAACTTTAACGTAGCTTTCCTTCCTGGGTGGTTAGTACTTTCTGTGTCTTTTTTCAAGAAATTGTTGCCTATCCCAACATCATGAAAAAATCTCTTAGAAAATCTATTGTACCTTCAACATTTAAATCTGGAAATTATTTTTATGTGTGGTAGTATGGTGTGAAGTTTTTTGTTTTTGCTTTTGTTTTTTAATAGTATAATTGCTATTAAGTATAATTATTGGAGTATAATTGCTTCACAATACTATGTTAGTTTCTGTTGCACAATAAAGCTAATCAGACACATGCATACATATGTCCCTATATCCCATCCCTCTTGAGCCCCCCTCCCATCCTCCCTATCCCACCCCTCTAGGTCATCGCAAAGCACTGAGCTGATCTCCCTCTGCTATGCTGCTGCTTTCCCACCAGCCAACTGTTTTACATTCCGTAGTGTATATATGTTGATGCTACTCTCACATTGCCCCAGCTTTCCCCTCCCACCCCATGTTCTCAAGTCCATTCTCTATGTCTACCTCTTTATTCCTGCCCTGCAACTAGGTTCATCAGTAACATTTTTTTTTCTTTTTTTTTAGATTCCCTATATATGTGTTAGCATACGATATTTGTTTTTCTTTTTCTGACTTACTTCACTCTGTATGACAGACACTAGGTCCATCCACCTCACTACAGATAACTCAGTTTTGTTCCTTTTTCTGGCTGAGTAATATTCCATTGTATATATGTGCCACACCTTCTTTATCCATGCATCTGTTGATGGACATTTAGGTTGGTTCCATGTCCTGGCTATTATAAATAGTGCTGCAGTGAACATTGTGGTACATGTCTCTTTGAATTATGGTTTTCTCAGGGTATATGCCCAGTAGTGGGATTGCGGGGTCATATGGTAGTTCTATTTTTAGTTTTTTAAGGAAGCTTCATACTGTTTTCCATAGTACTGGAAAATGGTCATAATGGCCATTATGACAGGTGTGAAGTGATATACCTCATTGTAGTTTTGATTTACATTTCTCTAATAATTAGTGATGTTGAGCATCTTTTCATGTGCCTCTTGGCCATCTGTATGTCTTCCTTGGTGAAATGTCTATTTAGGTCTTCTGCCCATTTTTTAACTGTATTGTTTCTTTTTTTGATATTGAGCTCCATGAGCTGTTTGTATATTTTGGAGATTAATCCTTTGTTATTTCATTTGCAAATATTTTCTCCCATTCTGAGGGTTGTCATTTTGTCTTGTTTATGGTTTCTTTTGCTGTACAAAAGCATTTAAGTTTAATTAAGTGCCATTTGTTTATTTTTGTTTTTATTTCTGTTACTCTAGGAGGTGGGTCAAAAAAGAGCTTGCTGTGGTTTATGTCAAAGAGTGTTTTACCTATGTTTTCCTCTAAGAGTTTTATAGTGTCTGGTCTTACATTTAAGTCTGTAATCCATTTGGAGTTTATTTTTGTGTATGGTGTTAGGTAGTGTTCTAATTTCTTTCTTTTACATGTAGCTGTCCAGTTTTTCCAGCATCACTTTATTGAAGAGGCTGTCTTTTCTCCATTGTATGTTCTTGCCTCCTTTGTCATAAATTAGGTGCCCATATGTGCATGGGTTTATCTCTGGGCATTCTGTCCTGTACCATTGATCTATATTTCTATTTTTGTGCCAGTACCATACTGTCGTCTTGATTACTGTAGCTTCGTGGTATAGTTTGAAGTTGGGGAGCCTGATTCCTCCAACTCCGTTTTTCTTTCTCAAGATTGCTTTGGATATTCGGGGTCTTTTGTGTTTCCATATGAATTGTAAAATTTTTTGTTCTAATTCTGTGAAGAATGCCATTGGTAGCTTGATAGGGATTGCATTGAATCTGTAGATTGTTTTGGGTAGTATAGTCATTTTCACAATGTTGATTCTTCCAATCCAAGAGCATGGTATATTTCTCCATCTGTTTATGCCATCTTAGATTTCTTTCATCAGTGTTTTATAGTTTTCTGTGTACAAGTCTTTCACCTCCTTAGGCAGGTTTATTCCGAGGTATTTTATCATTTTTGTTGCAGTGGTAAATAGGAGTATTTCCTTAATTTCTCTTCTGATTTTTCGTTGTTGGTGTATGCGAATGCCAGAGATTTCTGTGCATTAATTTTGTATCCTGCAACCTTAGCAAATTCATTGATTAGTTCTCGTAGTTTTCTGCTGGCATCATTAGGATTTTCTATGTGTAGTATCATGTCATCAGCAAACAGTGACAGTTTTACTTCTTCTTTTCCAATTTGGATTCCTTTCATTACTTTTTTTTCCCTGATTGCTGTGGCTCGGACTTCCCAAACTATGTTGAGTCAGAGTGGTGAGAGTGGACATCCTTGTCTTGTTCCTGATCTTAGTGGAAATGCTTCCAGTTTTTCACCTTTGAGTACGATGCTTGCTGTGGGTTTGTCATATATGTCCTTTATTATGTTGAGGTAGGTTCTCTCTATGCCCATTTTCGGGAGAGTTTTTATCATAAATGGGTGTTGAATTTTGTCAAAAGCTTTCCTGCATGTATTGAGATGATCATATGGTTACTGTTCCTTAATTTGTTAATGTGGTGTATCACATTGATTGATTTGCGTATATGGAAGAATCCTTGCATTCCTGGGATTGATCCCACTTGATCATGGTATGGTGTATGATCCTTTTAATGTGTTGTTGGATTCTGTTTGCTAGTATTTTGTCCAGGATTTTTGCATCAGTGCTCATTAGTGATATTCGTCTATAATTTTCTTTTTTTGTGATATCTTTTTCTGGTTTTGGTATTAGGTATTTGGTATTAGGGTGATGCCCATTTTGCTTCGTAGAATGAATTTGGGAGTGTTTCTCCCTCTGCAGTTTTTGGAAGAGTTTGAGAAGGATTGGTGTTAGCTCTTCTTTAAATGTTTGATGGAATTCGCCTGAGAAGCCATCTGGTCCTGGACTTTTGTTTGTTGGAAGATTTTTAATTACAGTTTCAATTTCATTACTTGTGATAGGTCTGTTTATATTTTCTAATTCTTCCTGGTTCACTCTTGGAAAATTGTACCTTTCCAAGAATTTGTCCATTTCTTCGTGGTTGTCCATTTTATTGGCATATAGTTGTTTGTAGTAGTCTCTTATAATCCTTTGTATTTCTGAATTGTCAGTTGTGATTTCTCCTTTTTAATTTCTAATTTTTTTTTTTTTTTTAATAAATTTATTTATTTATTTTTGGCTGTGTTGGGTCTTCGTTTCTGTGCAAGGGCTTTCTCCAGTTGCGGCGAGCGGGGGCCACTCCTCATCGCGGTGCACGGGCCTCTCACTGTCGTGGCCTCTCCCGTTGTGGAGCACAGGCTCCAGACGCGCAGGCTCAGTAGTTGCGGCTCACGGGCCCAGCCACTCCGCGGCATGTGGGATCCCCCCGGACCGGGGCACGAACCCGTGTTCCCTGCATTGGCAGGTGGACTCCCAACCACTGCGCCACGAGGGAAGCCCTTAATTTCTATCTGGCTAATGGTTTTTCAATTTTGTTTATCTTCTCAAAGAACCAGCTTTTAGTTTTATTGATCTTTGCTATTGTTTCCTTCATTTCTATTTTGTTTATTTCTGCTCTGATCTTTATGATCTCTTTCCTTCTACTGACTTCGGGTTTTCTTTGTTCTTCTTTCTCTAGTTTTAAGTGTATGGTTAGATTGTTTACTTGAGTTTTTTCTTGTTTCTTGAGGTGAGATTGAATTGCTATAAATTTCCCTCTTAGAACTGCTTTTGTTGAGTCCCATAGGCTTTGGGTTGTCATGTTTTGTTTGTCATTTGCTTCTATGTATTTTTTTATTTCTTTGATTTCTTCAGTGATCTCTTGGTTATTTAGTAGAGCACTGTTTAGCCTCCCTGTATTTGTGGGTTTTACAGTTTTTTTCCTGTAATTGGTTTCCAGTCTCATAGCGTTGTGGTCAGAAAAGATGCTTGATATGATTTCAATTTTCTTAAATTTTCCGAGGCTTGATTTGTGACCCAAGATGTGATCTGTCCTGGAGAATGTGCTGTGTGCACTTGATAAGAAAGTGTATTCTACCACTTTTGGGTGGGATGTTCTATAAATATTAGTTAAATCTGTCTGGTCTATTGTGTCATTTAAAGCTTGTGTTTCCTTATTTATTTTCTGTTTGGATGATCTGTCCATTGGTGTAAGGGGGGTGTTAAAATCCCCTACTATTATTGTGTTACTGTCAATTTCTCCTTTCATGGTTGTTAGCATTTGCCTTATGTATTGAGGTGCTACTATGTTGGGTGCATAAACATTTATAATTGTTATATCTTCTTCTTGGATTGACCCTTTGATCATTATGTAGTGTCCCTCCTTATCTCTTGTAACATTCTTTATTTTAAAGTCTATTTTATCTGATACAAGTATTGCTACTCCAGCTTTCTTTTGATTTCCATTTGCATGGAATATCTTTTTCCATCTGTTCACTTTCAGTCTGTATGTGTCCCTAGGTCTGAAGTGGGTCTCTTCTAGACAGCATATGTATGGGTCTTGTTTTTGTATCCATTCAGCCAGTCTGTGTCTTTTGGTTGGGGCATTTAATCCATTTATATTCAAGGTTATTATCGATATGTATGTTCCTATTACCATTTTCTTAATTGTTTTGAGTTTGTTTTTGTGGGTCTTTTTCTTCTTTTGTGTTTCCTACCTGGAGAAGTGTCTTTAGCATTTGTTGTAAAGCTGGTTTGGTGGTGCTGAATTCTCTTAGCTTTTGCTCGTCTGAAAAGCTTTTGATTTCTGCATCGAATCTGAATGAGATCCTTGCTGGGTAGAGTAACCTTGGTTCTGGGTTTTTCTCTTTCATCACTTTAAGTATATCATGCCACTCCCTTCTGGCCTGCAGAGTTTCTGCTGAAAAATCAGCTGATAACCTTATGGGGATTCCCTTGTATGTTATTTGTTGCTTTACCCTTGCTGCTTTGAATATTTTTTCTTTGAATTTAATTTTTGTTAGTTTGATTAATATGTGTCTTGGTGTGTTTTTCCTAGGGTTTATCCTGTATGGGACTCTCTCTGCTTCCTGGACTTGTTTGACTGTTTCCTTTCCCATGTTAGGGAAGTTTTCGACTATAATCTCTTCAAATATTTTCTCAGACCCTTTCTTTTTCTCTTCTTCTCTGGGACCCCTACAGTTCCAATGTTGGTGTGTTTAGTGTTGTCCCAGAGGTCTCTGAGATTGTCTTCAATTCTTTTTGTTCTTTTTTCTTTATTCTGCTTCTTGGCAGTGATTTCCACCATTATGTCTTCTAGCTCAGTTATTCGTTCTTTTGCCTCAATTATTCTGTTATTGATTCCTTTTGGTGTATTTTTCATTTCAGTTATTATGTTGTTCATGTCTGTTTGTTTGTTGTTTAGTTCTTCTAGATCTTTGTTAAACATTTCTTGTATTTTCTCAATCCGTGTCTCCATCCTATTTCCGAGATTCTGGATCATCTTTACTATCATTACTGTGAATTGTTTTTCAGGTAGATTTCCTATTTCCTCTTCATTTATTTGGTCGGATTTTATCTTGCTCTTTCATCTGTAACATATTTTTTTGCTGTCTCTTTTTTTTTTTTTTATGAGTGGGATTGTGTTCCTGTCTTACTGGTTGTTTGGCCTGAGGCTTCCAACACTGGAGTTTGTAGGCTATTGGGTAGAGGTGGTTTTTGGTGCTGAGATGAGGAACTCCGTGAGACCTCACTCCGATGAATAATGCCTGGGGTCTGAGGTTCTCTGTTAGTTCAGTGGTTCGGACTCGGAGCTCCCACTGCAGGAGCTTCAGCCCCACCCATGGCTCATGAACCAAGATCCTGCAAACTGCGTGGGATGGCAAAAAAAAAAAAAAAAAAAAGAGAACAATAACAAAGTAAAAAATAAAATTAGAGTAGGAAACTAACAGATATGTTAGAAAGAATATAAAAATTAAAATATAGATGAATCAACAACTGGAAGGTACATCAGTACCAGAATAGTAAAAAAGAGGAGGAGAGAAAGAAAAAAAAGAAAGAAAGAAAAAAAAAGGGCAGAAAAGGCCTTGGCTATGGAGGACAGGGCCTGAGCACGGGTGAGGTTTGGGTGGTGGGCGGGGCCTATGCTTAGGACCCACAAGGCTGGAAAAGGCCCTGGGGGTTGTGGGGTTGGGGCTTAGGCTCAAGGAACAGATGGGGCCCAGGCGTGCCCCCCACCCCTGGTCTCAGAGGGCAGGGGACCTCACCTGGGAGCCCAGCAGGCTTCCTGCTCTTGAATGGGCAGGGCAAATGTGCTCCTCTCCTCTCCTGCTCCTCCAGTCTGGGAGGGCCCCTACCCACTGCAACTCCTGATCTCCCCGGCCCCCCTCCTATGTCCCCAGGACCAGTGCGGCCGGGGGTGTGGGGAGACTTGGAGGTCAGGGGACCGGCCTGGGAGCTCAGCAGGCTCCCTGGGCCTGAGTGGGTGGGGCAGACTCCCTCTTGCTCCTCCCAGATGGCTTCTCCCCTCACCTCTGCTGATCTCCCCAGCCTCAGGGGCACTGATCCTGTCTGGCCTCCACTTCTCCTCTCCACTCAGTCCCCCCACATCCTATCTACCGGTTCATGTGGGGGTTCCTCCCGTCTCCTTGGGCATCAGAGTCCTTCACCAGCGGCCGGCAGGCACTCTAGTTGTGGGGAGAAGCTAACTCCGCATCTTCCTGCACTGCCATCTTGACTCCCTTGTTTTTGTTTTTTAATGGTCATCTAATTGTTGACTTAATACTGCTTATTGAAAAGACTTTTTTCACTGCGTGTTAGAGCTCTAACTAATCAAGTGTCCGTATATGCATGGGGCTTATGAATTCTCTGTTCTGTTACATTGATTTATTTATCTATCCTTACACTAACACCATACTGTCTTAATTAATTACTGTTGTTTAAATCGAGTCTTGATATCAGGTAAATCCTTCTACCTAGTTCTTTTTCCATAAGAGTATGTTGGCTAATTTTGACCATTTGTATATCTATATAATTTTTTGAATCATCTTGCCTATTTCTAAAAATAAAAAAAAAAAGAAAAGAAAGGAAAAAAGAAAAAGAAAAAGAAAATGCTGGGATTTTGATTGGGATTTTACTGATTCTGTAAGTCAATATAGAGAGAATTGACATCTGATTTTCTATTTCTATGTGGGTCAAAAGTTTGTTCATTTAATTTAATTTTTCAGATTTTTCACAGGGGGTTGTTCCTAACACCTTATCTTTTTGATATTGTAGATTCTGCTGTGATGATCCCTTTTCCATTCTTGATAGTATTTATGTAAGGCTTCTCTCTATTTTTATTGATCAGTCTCACCAAAGATTCATCAATTTTCTTTTGGTTTTACTGACCTTTCTCTTGTTTATTTTCTAATCATTAATTTTGGCTTGAATTATTATTTTCTTCCTCTCTCCTTTCAATTTAATTTGCTGTTTGTTTTTTAATAAATTCTTGAGATGGATGCTTAAATCCTTTTTTTAAAATATATCCATTTAAAGCTGTACATTTTTCTCTAAGCACAACTTTAACTGTATCCCATAAATTTCAGGTACTATCATTATCATTTAATTAAGCATATTTTCTTATCCCTGTTGTGATCTTTGATCCATGCGTTATTTAAAAGTGCATTTTGCAATTTCTAAACATAAAGCTTTTTTTTCTTCTAGTTTATCTTTCTGTTATTGTTTTCTAGCCTAATTTTATTTTGGTCCTTTACTCAGAGAACATATTCTGAACACTTTCAATCCTTTGACATTCACTGAGACTGCTTTATGGTCCAACATATGGCTAATTTTTGTAAATGTTATGTATGTATCTTAAAGGAGTGTGTATATTTCTAGTTATTAGTAGAATTGTTTTCTATATACTGATTAGGTCAGATTTGTTAATCTTGTTCAAATATTCTATTACCTTACTGATCATTTTGTCCGTTTGTTCTCAGTTACTGAGAATTATGTGTTAAATCTTCTCCTTGCTTTATATTAATGTGTCTTGAGGCATGTATTATTATACATGCCTACAAATATAGAATTGTAATTATCTTAAGCTTTTTCTCATTATCAAATGTCTGTCTTCTGTTGTAGTAAATGCTTTTGGCCTTAAAATCTAGTTTGTCTGATATGAATATTTTGGTTAGTGTTTGCCTGGTAGATCATTTCCTATCCTTATACTATCAAACTTTTTATGCCCTTGTGTTTTATATATGTTTCTTGAAAGCAACATTTCATTTTGGTTTTTTTTTTCCATTGCTTGGTTTTTTATTGGAATTCTAGCCCTTTATCTGTAATAAATTTGCAAAGTTTTCTCCCAGTTTGAGTCAAACTGTCTTCTATCTAGAATTTTGGTCATAATCCGAGAGCATTTTCCTATACCCAGGTTATAGGAGAATTCACCCATGTGCTCTTCTAGTACTTTTTTGAGTTTTATTTTTACATTTAGATCTCTGATTCATTTGGAGTTTCTTCCGTGCATATGGTGTGACGAATATATCTAATTTTATTTTCTTCCAAATAATCATGCAGTTACCCCTAAATCATTTTTTTAAAAACTGTCTTTACTTCAGTGGTTATCACCTTTATCATATACTAGATTTGTTGTGTAGTTGGGTATATTTCTGGACCTTCTGTTCTATTCCTTTTGTTTGTCTGCGTGTTCATGTGCTGGTACAAGTTCGTTCTAATTATAGAGGCTTTGTAACACGTTTTAATATATAGTAGATCTATTCCCCCTTGAGGGTTCTTTGTTTTTTACTGTCCTAGCTATTCTAGGATATTTATTTTTCCATATCAATTTCAGGTTCAGCTGTTTAGGTCTTTAGAAGTGCTCATTGGAATTTTTATTGGATTGCATTAAAATTCTAAAATAGCTTAAAACACTGACACCTTGATGAAGCTGAGATGGCCTGACTGATGACAAGGAATGTCTTACCATTTGTTTCAGGTTACTCATGTGTGTTTCATGAGTGCTTTACAGTTTTTTATTTTTAATTAGGTTTTGAACATTTTTTGTTATGTTATTCCTCAATATATATATATATTTTCATGGTTTTTAAATTTATTTATTTATTTATTCATTTTTGGGTGTGTTGGGTCTTCGTTTCTGTGAGAGGGCTTTCTCTAGTTGCGGCAAGCGGGGGCCACTCTTCATCGTGGTGCGCGGGCCTCTCACTGTCGTGGCCTCTTGTTGTGGAGCACAGGCTCCAGACGCGCAGGCTCAGTAATTGTGGCTCACGGGCCCATTTGCTCCGCGGCATGTGGGATCTTCCCAGACCAGGGCTCGAACCTGTGTCCCCTGCATTGGCAGGCAGATTCTCAACCACTGCGCCACCAGGGAAGCCCCTCAATATTTATTTTTTAAATTGCTGTTGCAAATGGAGTTTTTTTTAACCCATTATACCTTCTTACTGGCTATTTGCACATACCAATGCTATTGATTTTTTTTTAATAGATCTTTATTGGAGTATAATTGCTTCACAATACTGTGTTAGTTTCTGTTGTGCAACAAAGTGAATCAGCCATATGCATACATATATCCCCATTTCCCCTCCCTCTTGAGCCTCTCTCCCACCCTCCCTATCCCACCTTTCTAGGTCATCACAAAGCACCGAGCATATTAATTTTATATCCTGAATTATTTTTGAGATGAGCTGTTCCCTTGATGAATTTTTTTTTGAAATTCTTTTTGAATGGTTTAATTTATATTTTTTCTCTAAGGTTTTCAAGTATAATATCTGCAAATAGAGATAGTTTTATTTCCATTTCATATGCCTCTTATTGTTTTGTCTAGTCCAGTTGCACTGACTAGTACTTCCAGAATAATATGTTTATGTATTTTTTTAAATTGAACATTTTATTTTGAGATAATTGTGGATTCGTATGCAGATGTAGGAAGTAATGGAGAGATCCCATGTATCCTTTTTCCAGTTACCCTAATGGTAATACCTGTACTACAGCATCAAAAGCAGAATATTGACAATGATACAACCAAGATAGAGAACCATTATATCACCACAAGATTCCCTCATGTTGCTCAGTTTATTAGTCACATCCACTTTCTTCCCTTTTGCTTGTATCCGCTTCTTAAACCATGGCAACCAATCTGTTCTTCTTTTCTATAATACTTGTCATTTAAGAACGTTATGTAAATGGAATTGTACAGTTTGGAAACTTTGGGATTGGCTGTTTTCATTTAGCGTATTTCCCTGGAGATTCATCCTAGTTGTTGCATGCATCAGTAATTTGTTCTGTTTATGGCTGGGTAGTATTCCATAGTATGGCTATACCATCGTTTGTTTAACTGTTTACCCATTATATCTGAATTATTTACATGTTTTGGCTATTATGAAAAAAGTTGCTGTGATAATTCATGGAAAGATTTTTGTGTGTACATAAGTCTTCATTTCTGTGTATAAATGCCCCAGAATACAGTTGTAAGATCATAGTAGCTGCATGTTTAATTTTGTAAGAAATGGACAAACTGTTTTCCATAGTGATTGTACCATTTTACATTCCAGCTAGTACTGTATGAGCCATCTAGTTTCTCTGTATACTTGCCAGCATTTGAGGTTGTTATTGTTTTTTTATTTAAGCCTTTCTGATGGGTATATACTGATATTGTTATTGTAATTTTAATTTCCCTAATGGCTAGTGATGTTGAACATCTTTTCATGTGTTTGTTAGCTGTATATTCTCTTTGGTAAAACTTCTGTTAATGTTTTTTGTTTGTTTTCTAATGAAATTTTTTCCTTCTGTTTTAAGAATTCTTTATATATTCTAGGTGTTAGTCCTTTGTCAGATATGTGGTTTGCAAATATTTTCCCCCAGTCTGTAGCTTGTCTCTTCATTCTCTTCGCATGGTCTTTCACAGAGCAAAAGTTTTAAATTTTGACTATGTCCAGTTTATCAATTTTTCCTTCTATGGATTGTGTTCTTGGTATCAAATCTAAAAACTCTTTGCCAAGCACTAGATTCTAAAGCTTTTTCTACTATGTTTGCTTCTAGAAGTTTTACATTTAAGTCTCTGATCTACTTTGAGTTAATCTTTGTATAAGGTATGAAGTGTAGGTCAGAGTTCTTTTTTTTTTTTTCTTTTTTTGCCATGTGTGTATTTTTGAAAGCTCCTCAGATGACTGATGAGTGGCCACAGTTGAGAATCATTGAAATAGATGATCAACAAAACCAATTCGGGTCCTGAAAGTTTATGAAATGCTCTTCTCAAAATGTATTGAGGAGCACTATATGTTAATTAGGACTCTAAGGACAAGGGAGCAAAATGAATTTGGTGAATGTGGCATAGCAAGGAACTTTCTTGGAACTTAATTAGAGTCAGAATTCTGGATACATGAGAGAAACTCCTATCATCTGGGGGAATTGTCTGTATTTGGGAGGGTGTGATGGCAGAGTGATCCCAGAGTGGAGAAGATGCTGCAAATTACAGCTTTTTGTGTACTGAATTACTTTCTCAATTCCTTGCGTAAGGTTGGGAATACATGCATTTTTTTGCTGAAAACTAATGATAAAAAGACTTCACTTTATTGAAACTTTATAAGTTTTTCTAGGTGTTATAGTGTAAATAGTTTATAGTGTTATAACTTATCTGTTAGTTACACATATGGTATTTTATTAGGAAGAAGAAAATGTCATTAATTTCTAATATTTAATTTAGACACACGGAAAATAAATTAGATAACAAATATTTAAGTGAATTTATTAAGGAAAAATATTAAATAATCATGCAAGATTAGATTGGAAGAAAGGGAAAAATTGAGAAAGTATATGAATTTATTCATTTTTAACAAATATTTGTCTTTCTGACAGGCACAGTTCTAGGCACTTGGGATATGTCAGTAAATAAAAGAAATTGCTTTGTAGAGCTTAATTTCTAGCAAGGAGGATAGTCAATGAACAATAAATATAATAAGTAAATTATATAGATATTAGGTTCAATGCAGTGAAAAAAAGAAAAACAGAACAAGGTGTGGGACATTGGGAGTTGGGCAGGTCTGGGAGAGGTTGGATTTCAATGTTTAGCAAAGTGTAAAGGATAGAATTTAATGAAAAGATGACATTTTGGCAGAGATTTGAAGGAGATGAGGGAGTGTGAGATGTCTGGCAAACAGTAAGACAGTGGGAAGAGCCGGTGCAAAGGCCATAAGGCAGGAAGGTATCTGGTATGTTTCTGTATTTTGAATTTTGTAAGTTAATCACAAATCATTTATAAAGTTCATAATGTCAAACATATAACTGAGACCTAATGAACATAAGCTAATTTTATAAATACATTTTCTTACGGTGGTATGGCAACTCCTCATCTGGGGTTCATATTGGCTTGTCAGAGGGCCTGAGATTATGAACTTTGTTTTAAATCCCTTCATAACACAGTTCTTCTTGATATTCTGAACTCTGGCTTACTCAGGCCCAAACATGAGTACTTAAGGCAGTCTTAGGTTTCCTTAAACTCCCAGAGTTAATGTTGTAGCCTGAGTGTAATGGAAAATACTTGGAGAATTTGTGTGGAAACCTTTTTTATTTTCAGCTTCTTTTTGCTCAAATTGAGTGTTCACTTTCAGGGAAACAGTGGTTCAAAGAATAATTAGAATTCCTTTTTTTTCTGATTTAATAAATTTTGAATACTATTCCTCCTTTAAGGATAGGTATTTCAGCTTTTATTTTTCATGAGTAGCAAGTGGTTTTTTTTTTTTTAAAGGAAGTTCAAGCTCAGTTGTATTCTGTTTTTACTAATGACTTGAGGAATATCAATTATGACATCGTATACTAATCTGTATAGTAATGTAGTTATAGAGTGTGATTTTGAATAGTAGGCTGTGTGGTCCCACACTATTCTGATTTGATGGTTCCCAGTATCTGATTTTTAAGTTAATTCCATATTGTCCTATATTAAATTGTCAATTGTCTCTGCCTCCAATTCTGGCAATCCCTCCACGTTAATCTGTATTAATGCAGAAAAATGTAAGTAATTTAATGGGAAAATAGCTTACTTTCTATTTAATTATCTGTAAGAAAAGCTCTGGGTGATAATTTGAAGATTTTGAAAATACGTTTCAAGAGAATAAACTGGTTTTTATTTCTTATTATTTTCAAGGGAATAAACTGGGTTTTAATATTCTTTATTTTTTAACACCAAGTTAAAATGACACTTGCAAAGTTATTTTTAAAAATATGTAACCTCTTTTTCCCTTAATCAGTAGTGAAAAAGGAAATGAATGATGACTTGAAAAAAGAAATACCTTTGTATTATCTGTGTAAGTTGATCTTCTAGTGAACTTATGGGTTATTCATTATAATATTGATTTAGCTAGGAAATTATGTTTTTGCTTGTCTTATTTAAAAAGGAAAATATCAGCTTAAAATAGACATAATTATATATTGAAGCCATTTCTTTTTATCAAGGACCTTTGAAAACAAAAGGAGTTATATAAAAGTAAAAAGTAAAATGATAATTTATAAGTTTGAGCCTAAAAATCTCTTTTTGGTTTTATTGTTTATAAAAAGCCACACATGCTAGGTACTATTGAGATGGGGTATCACTTTTAGGTTTACTTTTTTTACTTGTTGATGCTATTTCCAGTAGTATGCAATCAATTATTTACACTTCATCTTGAACTTGAATTTGAGAATACCTTTATCAAATCACTTTGGGAACATGCAGGATAAAGATCCAGAGGGAAAACCAGGAAAATGTGTGACTTTTGAATTTTCAATTAACTATAGATGTCCTTTTACATTTCTACCTTGCCTTTGTTTCTTCTTGTATCTTAGAACAACACCTTAAAGACATAGACTCTGTCTCTTTCTAAAAAAATCTCCTTTGTTTCTTATTATACTGTTTATTGCAGGGGAGGGGAACCCCCACTAGGATTATTTTTAAAGTACTCACACCAAACCAAGAAATAAACATGCGCCTTGATTTCAGATATTCTTGCTTCTTGTACCTGAGCATGCAATGCAGTACAAAATACAGTAATGCTGGTTGTACGTTCTTGATCCTGTTCTTAAGTTTGTTTTTTTTTTTGGCCGCGCCGCGTGGCTTGTGGGATCTTAGTTCCCTGACAAGGGGTTGAACCTGGGCCCTCTGCAGTGAAAGCACCATGTCCTAACCACTGGACCGCCAGGGAATTCCCAGATCCTGTTTATAAAATATGGTGACCATTGAGATAAGTTTCATGCCCTAGGTGTCTTGCTTTCTTTGATATTACCATTAAATAAGCCTTTGTTTGGCAATTAAAACATTGACATAAGCAATTTAGAACTTTTTCACAGATTTGGAAGAGCAGCAGAAAACAAGGGAATTGGAACTCTAACTTAAAGGCAGCAGAGTGCAATCTGATTTGTAAACTCTCAGTCTGTCCCTCTTAAATTATGTTTCACGTAGTTGCATTGAATGAAGTCTTGCAGCAAGTTGCTTGAGGCTTTTTAAAAATAATTTTTAAAAAACATTGTTAGTAAATAACTTAGAACTAAACTGTTTAGTGTCTTAAGTTCTTTCAGCTTTATAATAATACAATTTGCTATCTAATAAAAGGATAGTAAGATTTTTGTTCCTTTTAGTTTTTATATATTATGAATAAGGAAGAAATCTTTTAAAGGAAATTTTAATTTAAAAAACCTTTAATTATTGTGAGGTAGCGTGATCTGTATTTTTTCCTCTTTTATTTTTGAACATGAAGTAATTATTATTAATGTTAATTATAAACACAAAGTTAACAGTTATATTTTACAATTATGTTTATTGTTAAAATTTTTTTTGATACAGGGATTCCACGAACACTTAAAAATTTTCATGTACAGATTTAACTTTTGCGAATTAGAAAGTGTGTTAAGTTGATATTTTTTTATTTCCAAAAATAGGATGACAAAATTAAAATCCATGTTTAATAATTTAAATTTGTGCATAACAGCCTTATTTCAAATGAAAGAAAATTTTGAAGTTTAGTGTCTTTGATACCTAAGTGGAATGCTACATTATTTAGCTAGGTGAAGAAAATTTAAGGTCCTGGTTTACTCAGTTGATAAGCAAGTACTTTTCTCTCTAACTCTCCCCAGCACATACAGACAATGCAGGAATTTGCTTCATTGTTCTATTTTAGTTTGGAAAATTATCATTTTCTCTTACAAATATTATTGCTCTTTTAATTAAGGACGTTTAAAAACACTTCAGGGACTTCCCTGGTGGCGCAATGGTTAAGAATCCACCTGCCAATGAAGGGGACATGGGTTTGAGCCCTGGTCTGGGAAGATCCCACATGCCGCGGAGCAGCTAAGCCTGTGCGCCACAATTACTGAGCCTGTGCTCTAGAGCCTGCGAACCACAATTACTGAGCCCATGTGCCACAACCACTGAAACCCGCGCGCCTAGAGCCTGTGCTCCGCAACAAGGGAAGCCACCACAGTGAGAAGCCCATGCACTGCAACGAAGAGTAGCCGCCACTTGCTGCAACTAGAGAAAGCCCGCACACAGCAATGAAGATCCAATGCAGCCAAAAATAAATAAATAAATTAATTAATTAAAAAATAAATAAATTTATTAAAAAAATACTTCACCTTTGAAAAAAATACCTTATTTTTATACATTTAAAACTTGAAATGATAAATATAGCCTACTAATGAAATTATTGGCCAGGCAAACATCATTTTAATTTTTAAAATTATATATTCTACGTCTATATTTAAAGTGATGATTTTAGTGCTAATAAGAACTAACAAGTGTGATCTCATACTTATTATGGGCAACCATGAAAAACCTCATCCAAAAGTTATAAGGTTTAAAATATAATGCTGGTAGCTACCAGCTGCTAAAGAATTTCATATGCTGATTGTATTCTTTTACTCCTTTGTAATTTAAATGTCTTTATTTAAAAAGTTTGACTTAAGGATATTGTAAAGTATATAGCATTTTAAGATTAGATGGTATCCAGAACATACAGTCCAATGAGTTAGTCCAATGTAATTGGAGGAATTATTAAATGACACTGACCTCATTTCCTTTAAAACAATGAAAATTAATAGTTTCACGTTTTATTAGGCTGATATTCCAGATGTAGTGTACATTTAATTAAGTGTAGTTTCCTTTTAGTTATGGTATGTGTATCTGTTTTTTGTCGCAAATTCTTTCTAGTTTTACAGTTTTCCACATGTTTTCTTTCACCATTTATGATTTTTTTCAAAGCAGAACTATAAGGATTTAAATCACTTTAGCATGCAGCAAAACAGTTCCCATTCAAACAATAAACGCCATTTTAAAAGCCTTTAGATCTTCTGTCACTTCATAAATATAAATGTATAAAAACGTTATGCAGTTGTAGTGCCCACCTGCTAATTAAATGCAGATTTTCTCAAACTTACTTAAAATCTGTCTATTTGTTTCAACTCTGTCTCTGTTCAGAATACATATGGCCCTTGTGAAACTAATTATGCTTATGGAGCAGCTGTTAAATTTAGTGCAACTAATTTTATCCAATATTTTACATTTTAATTGATTACCTGTGAAGAAATTAGCAAATTAACACTTATTGTACAGTAACTGAATGGTCTTTTATGGTTACTTTCAGAATTAACAAGTGAACCAAGCACTGATGGAATAAAGACATTTCTAGGACTTTTAGACAGGAAAGTTATTGGTGGATCTTGATTATCTGGTGTGAAAATTTAGGAAGACTGATGAGTGATGCCAAGCATCTGTGTGTTCTGTATCCTAAACATGAGCAGCAGATTGGAGAGTAATGGCTTTTTCACAGAATTTTGGTAACATATGGGCTTATCTGGATCTGAGAAGTCTTTGAAGATCTTTGAACTTGACTAAATGACTTAACCTTTGCCACAGTGGGTGGGTTATATGCTTTTTTAGGGGGGGAGGCATTGGCATTCTGCATTTTTTTTTTTTTGCTTTTTTTTCTTCCCAATTCTACCTTTTAATATCTCCTCTTAAAAATGGGGGGACTAGAGATGATGATTGGGCAGTTTTGAAGATTGACATGAGAATTCCAAGATATTTAGTTGATCTACTTATAATAAGGTGGGGTTAAATCTTTTGATAATATTTTAGAAATGAATCTGTGTAGATATTTTCTTTTTTATAGATTTTATGGGAAAATGATACCGCAGTCAGATCTTACTGGCAGTGGGCTGTAGTTGAAAGGATGTGGACAAATGTCGGTTCAAATTTCAGCTCTATCACACATTGGTTCTGTGGCCTCTGAACTTTTCAGACTTCAATTTTCTCAAAGCAAAAACCAAACCAAACCAAACCAAAAAAATAACCCAACTTGCCTGCCCCCAAAGCAAGAAAAAAAATTCCCACCAAACACCAAAAGGCGATGACAGTAACAACTATATGTCTAAATACTCTGGAGAATTAAAAGAGATAAAATAGATGAATATAGCTGACATACTTCTTATCATGTAGAAGTCCTTAGTAATAATAGGGGCAAATATCATGCCCTACAGCATTTTGCTAAAGAGATACACTAAACAAGTGTATTATTTCGCATATTTTAGAGCATTAAATATCAAATAAATGCAGGATTGGCTTTGATTTTTACCAGCTTTGAATTCTGATAATTCAGTTGTAAAACTTGATGCAAGTTTTAGGTCCAAGTAAGTGTATCTGAAATTTTGATAAGAAAGATTCTTCTTCAGTTAGGACACTATGAATAGAGAATTACTGTGTCAGAAATATACAAACAATCCCTGTTTACAAACACTTGGTCTATAGCAACTAGAGGCTTCATCCTCTGCCCCTAGTGAGCACAGTTAACCTTGGTTCTGCAGTTTAAAACACTTGGCAACTGTACTGATCTAGATAGATTTCTCTAAAGTAGATGTAGGATCAAGTATTGACCAAAGCTGAAGAGTATTAACCCACTTAATTTATCTTAGTTAAAATTCAGAATGTGTGTTTTTTCCCCCAAAGAAATAGCATTTTGTTGTTGGGTATATTTGAAATAGTCTTTTAATATAAGGTTTAAGGTATTTTCTGTCAATAGGCTTCTGTGAATTGGATTGAAAAGCCATAGTGATTTTTATGTGAGTTTCAAATAACAGACTTATAAATGAAGTTTCAAATAATTTTTTTAGCCTTTGCATGGAGGATTTTAAGCATTCATTAAAACAGAGAATAGTATAATAAACCCTCATGTAGCCATGATCTATCTTCATCAGGTAGTATTTTGTCAATATCAAGGCTTGCTTTTAAGCTTTGTTATTAGGATGGATCCAGAATACCTTTACTCTATGGCTAATTTAGCTCCAGAATTAATACTTGACTCTATACAATATCTTATGTACAACATGTCTCAACTCTGGCAGGTAGAACACTACTTCTCCCCAATATGTTATTCTGGATTTCTGTTGCTGTCCAGTGTATCTTTCCCTGGTCCCTTGGAATTTCATTTCACATATTTGTAGACTGGAACTTGTCAAAGATGTAGAGAGCCTCTGCAGATTTCTGGATCACTCTCTCTGTCCAGCTTCCTTCTGTTTGGTATAATGCCTTACAAAGTCTAGCACCTTGGCTTCCTTGAAGGTCTGTCTCTGTCTCCCTAACTCAGCGAGTCTATGAAGCTTCATTTGAGTTCCCTCTCCTTGCTCTGTGGCTTGGAAACCTCCCCAAGGCAGTAAGCCGGGGCAATCCTAGGGTTCCCTTTTTTGTTTCCCTTTTCTTGGGAAATTACACTTCTGTGCCGCCAATTGCCCAGTGTCTGACATAGTTGTTAAATACATTTTGTTTTCTTTTCTACTTGTTTATGGTGGCAGGGCTATTCCCGTGGCCTTTAACCCCTATGGGCAAAAGGCCATTTAACTGCAAAATTGATTATTTTATTTGTGATTTCTGTATTTTTCTTTGTCATTTCCATCAGGGGTTTATCAATTTTATTAATCTTCTCTAAGAATCAACTTTGTCTTTCTTGACCTTCTGATTCATTAATTTAAAAATTTTTTTCTTTATTTCTTTCCTTTTACCTTCTTTTTTTTTTTTAGTTTATTTATTTATGGCTGTGTTGGGTCTTCGTTTCTGTGCGAGGGCTTTCTCTAGTTGTGGCGAGCAGGGGCCTCTCTTCATTGCGGTGCGCGGGCCTCTCACTATCACGGCCTCTCTTGTTGCGGAGCACAGGCTCCAGACGCACAGGCTCAGCAATTGTGGCTCACAGGCCTAGTTGCTCCGCGGCATGTGGGATCTTCCCAGACCAGGGCTCGAACTCGTGTCCCCTGCATTGGCAGGCAGACTCTCAACCACTGCGCCACCAGGGAAGCCCCTCCTCTTACCTTCTTTGAGTATAGTTTTCTTTTCGTAGCTCCTTGAGATGGAAGCTTCAATCATTTATTTTAGCTTTTATTCTTTTCCAATATGTGTATTCAGTGCTACAAATTTTCCTCTTCACTGTACTTTAGCTATAGCCTACACATTTTTGATGTGCCATATTTTAGTTTTCGTTCAGTTCAAATAAAACTGTGACTTCATCTTTCCCATGGGTTATATAGAAATATGTTACTTAATTTCCAAACATTTGGAGGCTTTTCTAGGTGTCCTTTGTTTCTTTCTTTTTTTCTTCACTGTAGTTAGAGAACATAATCTGAAAGACCTTTCAACTTTGAAATGTGTTGAGATTAGCTTTATGGCCCATCATAAGATTTATTTTAGGAAATATTACAGATACACTTGATTAAAAAGGAATGCGGTTAAATAGGTGAATTTAACCATTTGTTCTAAGCTTCTATATCTTTACTTTTTTTTTCCATTTAAAACGTGCTTATTTTATCAGTTACTAAGAGAGCTCACAGACAGCTCTTGATTGTAGATTTGTCTGTTTTTCATCAAGTTCTACCAGCTTCTGCTTTATATATTTTGAGGCTCTGTAAGTAAGTGTATGCAAATTCAGGATAGTTTTATGTTCTTTTTGGAGTGACCTTTTCATGAAACTCTCTATTTCTAGAAATATTTCTTACTTTGAAATGATGTTTCAAATCATGTATGATGTTGTTGTAATTTCACCATCTTTTTGTTAGTGCTTATATTATATCTTTCTCTTTTCTTTTACTTTCAAACTTTCTGTTTTTATATTTAACATGTTCATTTTGAAAGCTCGCTATGGTTTTTTTCTTTTAGTCTGACGGTCTTTTTCCTTCAATTGTATTATTTAGTCTATTTATGTTTATTGATTCCTGTTATATTTGGATTTAAATCTTCCATCTTATTCTTTGTTTTCTATATGTCCAATCCATTTTTTTCTTTTTTCTACTTTCTTACCTTCTTTGGATTACTTTTATTAGCTTGTTAGCTTACTTTCTTTTTTTGTTTTTATTGAAGTATAGATGAATTACAGTGTTGTGTTAATGACTGCTGTACAGTAAAGTGACTCAGTTATACATATATATATATTCTTTTTTCATATTCTATTCCATTAGGGTTTATCACAGGATATTGAATACAGTTCCCTGTGCTATACAGTAGGACCTTGTTGTTTATCCATTATATATAATATCAGTTTGCATCTGCTAATCCCAAACTCCCAATCCATCCCTCTCCCACCTCCCTAGCTTATTTTCTTTTAATTTTGCTTTGAGTGCTTAACCTAGAAGTTGTAGCATGTCCTTGACTTACTAGAGTCTAACATAAATTAGTACTTTTGTCACTTTTTTTCTTGTAGTTTTGGTAGTTAAGGATAGCTTAAGTAGGTGTAACATTGTGAGTACATGTTTTTCCCCTTGAGCTCCTCAAGGAAAATTAAAGGCATTTTTTTGTTGTGTATCTCACAGTTGAGCAGACTGATGCCAACTTGACTTTCTTTATATCGACTTGGTCAGAGTGTTCTTTTGCCTTTATCATTAATGTGCAGTAACTTCATCAGGATCTATCTCACAGTTGACTGTGGTTAATCCATTTCCCCATGTATACAGTGGATCCTTTCTACATGTAGATTCTTTTAGTTCCAAAAGTGTCTTTGGATTATGATTGTAATATTAGTTCTCTTACCTTGTTTTTTCTTCTTCTGGAGCCTTAGTGAGTTTTGATGTTCATTGTCTGCCTTGTCTATTACTTACTTCTTGTCCTTTCTACTACTTTTATTTATTTTATTTTAAAAAATTTTGGGGGACTTCCCTGGTGGCGCAGTGGTTAAGAATCCACCTGCCAATGCAGGGGACACGGGTTCGATCCCTGGTCCGGGAATATCCCATATGCCACAGAGCAATGAAGCCCGTGTGCCACAACTACTGAGCCTGCGCTCTAGAGCCCACAAGCCACAACTACTGAGCCTGCATGCCTAGAGCCCATGCTCTGCCACAAGAGAAGCCACCACAGTGAGAAGCCTGCGCACTGCAACGAAGAGTAGCCCCTGCTTGCAGCAACTAGAGAAAGCCCGCGTGCAGCAACGAAGACCCAACGCAGCCAAAAATAAATAATTAATTAAAATTTTTTTTATTGGAGTATAGTTGATTTACAATGTTGTGTTAGTTTCAGGTGTACAGCAAAGTGAAACAGTTACACATATACATATATCCACTCTTTTTTAGATTCTTTTCCCATATAGGCCATTACAGAGTATTGAGTAGCATTCACTGTGCTATACAGTAGATCCTTATTAGTTACCTATTTTATATATAGTAATGTGTATATGTCAATCTAAATCTCCCAATTTATCCCCCCCTTTACCCCCTGGTAACGATAAGTTTGGTTTCTACATCTGTAACTCTGTTTCTGTTTTGTACATAAGTTCATTTATACCCTTTTTTTAAATTCCACATATAAGTGATTTCATATGATATTTGTCTTTCTCTGGCTGACTTCACTCAGTGTGACAATCTCTAGGTCCATCCATGTTGCTGCAAGTGGCATTATTTCATTCTTTTTTATGGCTGAGTGATATTCCACTGTATATATGTACCACATCTTCTTTATCCATTCCTCTGTTGATGGACACTTAGGTTGCTTCCATGTCCTGACCATTGTAGATAGTGCTGCAGTGAACATTGGGATACATGTCTCTTTTGAATTATGGTTTTCTCTGGATATATGCCCAGGAGTGGGATTGCTGGATCATATGGTAGTTCTAGTTTTAGTTTTCTAAGGAACCTCCATACTGTTCTCCATAGTGGCTGTACCAATTTACATTCCCATCAACAGTGAAAGAGGGTTCCCTTTTCTCCACACCCTCTCCAGCATTTATTGTTTGTAGATTTTTTGATGATGGCCATTCTGACCAGCATAAGGTGATACCTCATTGTAGTTTTGATTTTCATTTCTGTAATAACTAATGATGTTGAGCATCTTTTCATGTGCTTTTTAGTGATCTGTATGTCTTCTTTGGAGACATGTCTGTTTAGATCTTCTGCCCATTTTTTGACTGGGTTGTTTTTTTTTTGATATTGAGCTGCATGAGCTCAGTAATTTTGGAGATTAATCCTTTTTCTGTTGTTGCATTTGCAAATATTTTCTCCCATTCTGAGGGTTGTCTTTTCGTTTTGTTTATGGTTTCCTTTGCTGTGCAAAAAGCTTTTAAGTTTCATTAGGTCCCATTTGTTTATTTTTGTTTTTAATTACTTTTTTTTAAAGTTTCTTTTTCTTGGCTCTTTTATCAGTAATGCCTATGTTTCTTATTATATGCTGTGTTTAATTAATGTTGCAATGTTATGTTATAGTCTCTTCTTCACTTTTTGTGTTGTGTATTTGTATCACCTGACAAATTTGGTTCCAACTTTGACTCATTTCTCATAGTTGCTTTGTATGGATGATAGATTCATTTTTATTTTTTTTGGCCACGCTGTATGACTCTCAGGATCTTAGTTCCCCGGCCAGGGATCGAACCTGAGCCCTTGGTAGTGAGAGCTGGAGTCCTAACCACTGGACTTCCAGGGAATTCCCTAGATTCTTTTTTGTTGTTGTTCATGATAATGTTCAGAATTTTCCTGGATTGGCAGTAACAGACAATTCAATTGATGAACTGAAGGTTTTGGGTGACTTATAAGATTTCTTGAATGACACTGCACTATTATTAATTCAGTGAGGTGGAGTTTCTTTAATAAATGGGAAACTATGGGAAAAGCCAGGTCTGTTTTCAGATCTTTTGATGTCATCTTGTTTTTACAGAGCCCTGAGCTTCAGCCCCTTGATTTTTAGTTTTCTTTCACCACCAAGCCACCAGTGGACACTTCCCTTTTCAAAAGTGTATCTCTTTCCTAGAGTGTAGGTCCTTTTAAAAAGTCCCCCTTGTTGTTATGGTTTTAGTTCAATTTCGGTTGGGGACGAAAGTAGATGTCTGAGTTCAAAATATCATCTTGACATAGAATCCATGTTAGTTTATTCAATGTAAGAATATTAAGTATAATTTTAATTGTAGTTTTATTTTATGGTAAATGTAGTCTTTATTTTATAGTACTCTACTTAAGAGACTATTTGAAGTATTGTAGTTATTGTTTTTGAAAGATAAATATTAGGATATTTATTTTGATTACATGTGTTTAGAACTTATTAGCCAATTAAGAAACTTGACAAATTGGTTTTTGAGGGCAGTAATTCATTTTATTCAGGGATGTTATGGTGATTCTTCCTATTCTGTAGATATTGAAAGCATTTATCTGGTATAATAGGACATCTTGCTGTCCATTTATTGCTTATATATTGTGTGTTCTAGAGTGCCACATTTTTTATCAAATGTTTCTTTGCTTATAATATATCTCCATATTGGCTTTGGTACTCTAGAGACTTCTAGAGTGATTTATCAGAAGCATATTTATTTAAGGAATGAGGGAAAAATAGCATTCTAAATTTTAGTATAGTTTCTTTGACTTTTTTGTTTGTCTGGTCAGAGTAGGAAATCTCTTTACTCTTTATTTTGTTCTTAATGGAGATCCTTCAAATATGTAGTTAAATTTACTTAGTAAAGTAAATGGGGTTGTTCATAGTCTAGGAAGTGAGTTTTACTCAGAATTGTTTAAAGTAATTCTCATGACTGAAAAGAAGTCAGGAGCTTAATTCATTTAAAATCTGTATTTGATTTTGTGGTCCTTTTTACAGCCTTTAAAAATGTTGCAAAAACTGTGTTTTGGCTTTGCTATCTTTTCCCTATTTATTCTCTTCAGTCATTTTTTGCTTCTTGTAGCCTATAAATGAAGTTGAGGTCTACAATATGAGAATTGAAATAATCAATATTAAGACATTGCTGTGATATTTTAAAACTTATTACTTTCTTTCAATTTGACATCATGGGTAACTTAAATTATAGATCTGCTATTGCTGTCTAGGTCATTGAGCCACATCAACAATATTTATAAAAGAATATTCCATACTGGCATGTGTTGCTTGTATGGAGACGTAACGAGCAGAATATTTTTGGAGAATGGTAGGCATATGTTTTCTACAGTGGAATCTTTGTGTTAGGGAAAACCGTGAGATGAGTTTGGAGATAATTGAGTTTATTTCAGGTATTGGGTAAGTTGGGAGGAGTAGAGATTAGGAAAGTAGTTGCTGTTGGGAGAGTGAGGCAGATAGTAATTGATAGAAGGCCTCTAATTGTGGTATTTAGCTTTGCTATGATGGTGATAGAGTGATCCTACTTTCTGGTTTCTCTGGGACAGAGCCAATTTAGGCCTGTTGTCCTTATGTTATAGTGCCTTCCTGGACTCTAAAATAAATCCCCTTTTATTTTCCAAAGGCTTGGATGATAGGTGATACGATTTTCATGTTAGTAGCAAACTGGTGAAGATCATGCATGTATTTGGCTGCTGAGGGTTTCCTGTGGAGAAGATGATAATCTTTAACCAATATTATTATTATTTACCTTCCTATATAAAAGAAATATATTGAAACTTAAGTAATCCTTATGCCAGCCTTAAGATTTTAAAGGTCTATCAGAATCAGAATACTTCTCTTTACTGGATTAGCTGTGGTATGAGGGAAACATTTCATATTCTCTGAATCAGATTTTACTCATTCATTTAGATTAGCACATCCCACAGTTACTTCTTTCTCAGAGTGCCTGCCTACTCCTAAATCACCTGTCTGCCATCTCACAATTTACTGGTGTTATTATTTAGTCCTTATAATAACCCTGAAATGTAGTTATTATCAACATTTTGTAGATGAGGAAACAGATGCCCAGAGAGGAAGTAACTTGTTTGAGGACACCATTATATGAGGATTTCTTTATTTTTTAACTTAATACTTCTGTAGCTTTGGGTATATTAAGAGCATATACATTTACTTTTTAAGATACAGTGAAAACATGATTTTACCAAAATCTACCTTATCTGTAATCCACAAATGATTGCACATTTTGTCCAACAGTATATTTTTCTTAGTGGCAAACCACTAAGAAATGAGCTTACTTCAAAGTTTTATTTAAAAAAAAGAAGCTCTTAGGGATTTGTTGTTAGAGTTTAAACTAATATTTAACTCTTTGTCTTTTGTTACACTATATTTTCACTAGTTAAGTGAAAAAGTAATTGCCAGAATCATAATGTAGAACCAAATTAAGATAACATAACGTGTGTGTGTGTGTGTGTATATACTGTATATGTAGTGGCTCTGATTATCACAAAAAAGGCCCCCGTCATTTCTATTATTATTACTTTCTTTTAATCAGAAAACTTTAGGCTGATTGATTATTGTTCAGAGATTTTAGAATAATCTGTTAAAATTTTTACATATCCACATATAATAAAAGATTTCATTAGAAATGAATAGATAATGTCTGTGGGGGCAATAAATTATTGATAAATTAAAACTTTATTTTATGTGGAAAGAAGCATGTGTCAAAATTGAGAGGGAGTAGTCAAAGAGAAAATGAAGGAAATTTAACCTTTGTAAATTAGTATAATAAACCCATGTTGACATTCCTAGCAATAAATATTGTAACTTCTCAAAATGACATATTAAAAAAAAAGTTTGTGATCTAATGATACAATATTGCTCTTCACTCACTGAATGAACCAGTTAAGGATGAAAGAAGACAGAACATACTACCAGTGAAATCCATATTTCTCTTCAAGCCCTACATATGTCCTAAGTACCCAGGACTAGTTCGTCTGATCTCTTTATCCACAATCTTTATTTATTTAGGTAATTTGTGTTTGCTCTTTTCTTTTTTGCTTGATCAGTCTAGCTAGGGATTTACCAAATTTGTTGATATTCTTGTGGAACCAGGTTTTGGCTTTGTTAATTTTCTTTATTGCTTTTTATTCCATTGATTTTTGCTCTTTAATGTTTCCTTTCTTCTACCTACTTTGGATATACTTTGCTCTTCTTAGTCTAGCTTCTTAAGATGGAACCTTAGGTAATTGGTTTTAGACTTTTCTTCTTTTCTAATATAAACATCTAAAGCTATAAATTTCCCTCTAAACACTGTGTTAGTTACATCACACAAATTCTAATATGCTATATTTTTATTGCCTTTCAGTTCAAAATATTTTCTAATTTTTTTGTGATTTCTTACTTTACTCATGATTTATTAAGAAGTGTATTATTTAATTTCTACACTTTTGGTTTTTTTCTGGATGTTTTATTGTTACTGAATTCTAATTTAACTCTGTTGTGGTCCGATAAACATTTTGTATGATTTCTACTTTTGAACTGACCCTTTGATCATCATGAAGTATCCATTTTTATTTGGGGTAATACTCCTAGTTTCTGAGTGTCTAGGATGATACTTTATTTGATATTAATATACTCATTCCAGCCATCTTTGTTTACATGATATATCTAATTTTAGCCATTTACTTTCAACCTGTGTCTATATTTAAAGTGCATATCTTGTAGATAGCGTATAGTTGTGTGTTGCTTTTTAATTTATTAGGACAGGCTTTGGCTTTTTTCCCCCCTCTCAAACAAAAGATCTCACATATTTATTACTGGACCAACTTACTAGTGCAGAAACATAGAAACAAAGAGAAAAATCATTTTCCCAATAAAACACACCCAACTGTCCAGATAGTAGTGTATGCTTTCAGAGTGATAGGGTAAGATGTAAGTTACTTTCATACAGCATAAATATTTGTGCCATCTCTTGTGTGATTTAGACCCAGCTTGGTTTTTCTCCAGTGTCTCATTGTGGAGGTGTACTCGATTTATTACTTGTTTTCATCTGAATCCATTGGGGAATAGTACAGTTCTACTTTTGTTTCTTGGCCAGGAATTGCTTGATCCTGAAAGTCTTCTGAGAAGACATGTGAGCCTTTCCAGCCTCACATGGATTAATGATTAATGAATATTGTATTAATGAATATTTTTAAGAATTTTCTTTTAGTTCATCTTTTGGCTTTTTAGCTATATTTCTTTGCATTTCATTTCTTTTTTTTTCTTTAAGTGGCTACTGTAAGGATTACATATATGCCCTTATGATTCAGTACTTTAAGTATGTTTCAGTGTACTTAGAGTTACTATTTCACTGTTCACACGAAGTGTAAAAGCTCTCTAACTGTGTAGGTTAATTTACCTGCTCCATACTTTATTCTGTAGAGATTATATGTATTATATCCACTTTCATTATAAACCCTACAGTAAAATACTGTAGTAAAGTAAAGCACTTTTTACTTTAAGTACATATGTATTTTAACTAAATAAAGGGAAGTCGTTTTTTATATTTACCCATATTATGCCATTTCTAGTGGCCTTCATTTCCTTTCTAAAGGTCCAGGTTTCCATCATTTATCATTCTCTTTAGCCTGAAAAACTTACTTTAATGCATATTATTAACTACTGATGATTATGTTTTACTTTTCCTTTATCTCAAAAAGGTCTTTGATTTACTTTTTTTTTAACATCTTTATTGGAGTATAATTACTTTACAATGTTGTGTTAGTTTCTGCTGTATAACAAAGTGAATCAGCTATATGTATACATGTATCCCTGTATCCCCTCCCTCTTGCATCTCCTTCCCATCCTCCCTATTCCACCCCTCTAGGTGGTCAGAAAGCACCAAGCTGATCTCCCTGTGCTATGCAGCTGCTTCCCACTAGCTATCTACTTTACATTTGGTAGTGTATGTATGTCAATGCTACTCTCCCACTTCGCCCCAGCTTACCCTTCCCACTCCCCGTGTCCTCAAGTCCATTCTCTATGTTGGCATCTTTATTCCTGTCCTGCTTCTAGGTTCATGAGAACCATTTTTTGTTTTTTTTTAGATTCCATATATATGTGTTAACATACGGTATTTGTTTTTCTGACTTACTTCACTCTGTATGACAGACTCTAGGTCCATCCACCTCACTACAAATAACTCAATTTCGTTTCTTTTTATGGCAAAGTAATATTCCATTGTATGTATGTGCCACATCTTCTTTATCCATTCATCTGTCGATGGACACTTAGGTTGCTTCCATGTCCTGGCTATTGTAAATAGAGCTGCAGTGAACATTGTGGTACATGACTCTTTTTGAATTATGGTTTTCTCAGGGTATATGCCCAGTAGTGGGATTGCTGGGTCGTATGTTAGTTCTATTTTTAGTTTTTTAAGGAACCTCCATACTGTTCTCCATAGTGGCTGTATCAATTTACATTCCCAGCAACAGTGCAAGAGGGTTCCCTTTTCTCCACACCTTCTCCAGCATTTATCGTTTGTAGATTTTTTTGATGATGGCCATTCAGACTGGTGTGAGATGATACCTCATTGTAGTTTTGATTTGCATTTCTCTAATAATTAGTGATGTTGAGCATCCTTTCATGTGTTTGTTGGTAATCTGTATATCTTCTTTAGAGAAATGTCTGTTTAGGTCTTCTGCCCATTTTTGGATTGGGTTGTTTGTTTTTTTGATATTGAGCTGCATGAGCTGCTTGTAAATTCTGGAGATTAATTCGTTGTCGCTTCATTTGCAAATATTTTCTCCCATTCTGAGGATTGTCTTTTTGTCTTGTTTATGTTTTCCTTTGCTGTGCAAAAGCTTTTAAGTTTCATTAGGTCCCATTTGTTTATTTTTGTTTTTATTTCCATTTCTTTAGGAGGTGGGTCAAAAAGGATCTTGCTGTGATGTATGTCATAGAGTGTTCTGCCTATGTTTTCCTCTAAGAGTTTTATAGTGTCTGGCCTTACATTTAGGTCTTTAATCCATTTTGAGTTTATTTTTGTGTATGGTGTTAGGAAGACCATGACTATTAATACCATAGTCAAGCTGATGAAAACTAAAGATAAAGCGAAGTCTTGAAAGTATTCAGAGAAAAACTGGACACATTACATACAAAAGAACTATGACATGACTTACTGCTGGCTTCTCATCAGAAACAATGAAGATCAGAAAACAGTGGAACGAAATTCTTAACATAGTGAAAGAAAAAAAAAAAATCAACCCATAATTTTATACCCAGCAAAAATATCCCTCAAGAAACCAAAAGTAAGTAGAACACTTATTTTTGTAAGTAGAACACTTACTTTTTGTAAGTAGAACACTTATTTTTGTAAGTAGAACACTTATTTTTGCTGGGTATAAAATTCTGGGTTGATTTTTTTTTTTTCTTTCACCATGTTAAGAATTTTGTTCCACTGTCTTCTGATCTTCATTGTTTCTGATGAGAAGCCAGCAGTAAGTCATGTCATTGGTCTTTTGTATATAATGTGTCTATTTTTTCTCTGAATACTTTCAAGATTTCGCTTTATCTTTAGTTTTCATCAGCTTGACTATGGTATTACTAATCATGGTCTTCATATTTATTTTGGAGTTAACTAAACTTCTAGAATCTGTAAATTTTTTGTTCACTAAATTTGGGGAAATTTTGGCCACCACTTAAAAAGAAATTGATTTCTATCTCATTATTTTCTCTACTTACGAGTTTAAATAAACATGTTAGACATTTGAATGTTGTCACACAGATCCTATAGGATCTGTTTTTCTTTTCCTTTAACAATCTTTTTTTCCTCTTAGTTCTTCAGATGGGATAATTTTGATTTATCTGTTTTCAAGTACATAGATTTTTTTCCCCTCTGTTGCTACCAATCTGCTTCAGATCTCTTTTAGCATAATGGTAATTTCAGATATTGTATTTTTCAGTTACAGAATTTTTTTTTTACTTCTAGTTTGTCTTTTAAAATTTCTTAACATTTTATTCATTATAAGCATAGTTATACTTACTACTTTAAAATCCTTGCCTGCTAACTCCAACAGCTGTCTCGTCTCAGGGTTGTTCACTATTGACTATCTTTTCTCACATTTTTCATGTTTCATTGTATACCTAGTAATTTTGTATTTTATCATGGACATGGTGAATGTCATATTTTGAGTACTCTGGATTCTGTTATATTCCTCTGAAGAATATTGATTTTTTGGTTTACTTTTTTTTTTAAAGCAGGAAATTAACTTAGTTGAATTAAAATTACAACAATTCATTCTCTTTGGGGCAGTTGAAATTTTAGTTCAGTTCTTTCATCCTTAGCTATATGGAGTTTGCCCTTCATATGCATGATGTAGGATTCAGCCAGAGATTTGAATAGAGTTTACATCTACAATTTTTGGCTCCTTTAACTGACTCTTTTCCAGGATTCCCCTTTCATTTTCATTTTGCGATGGTTGCCTTGAGTCTTTGTTCTGGGTTTTCAGGCCATAAATTTGAAAGTTTTCAGTTAGAGTTTTAGCTGTCCTGCATGGCACAGACTTAGGCTTGTCCTCAGAAAAGAAACTGATAAAATGGGAAACTTTCTTACTGCTGTTTGCTTTTTCCAAGTGTTGGCATTGCTCATGATTTTTGGTTCATAATCTAATTGCTTGAAATTACATTAAATAAATCAACAGCGTATTTATATAGTAAGATTTTGTTCAGTGCTTTTAAGGTCAGTGCCTTCTTTTGGTCACTATTCAGTGACTTCAGTTAGTTGCTTTTTTATAGTTTCTATAGTATCATCAATCTGGTAGAGGCTTTCTTCTCAATACTGTAAAGCAGGATCTAAAAATCTTTACTTTTTAAAAGCACATAATATATCCTAATACTGTCCTTCATTTTATGCAAAGAATAGCTGGATTATAGTAGAGTAGAGGAATAGTTTTATTCTAACAATTAGAAATAGGAAATTAGGTAGAATCAATATAGAAAGTAGAGATTGTAGGGATAGGGAAGACCCTATTCCTTGCATATTAGAATAGATACATTTAGATTTGTTATATTATCTTGAAGAGATTTGAGTAATGAAGATTTGATTTGAACTTTAAGACTTTTTTGACTAAGCAAACACTAAACCTTATATTCCTGTAAAGTTGACACATATGTTTTCCTCATATCATTTAACAGAGTACTTATTCATAAAGAATCATCTTTAGATGCTTACTTCATACAGTTATTTATCTGAATCCTTAACTAAAACTAAATCCTTTTCTTTCAGACAATTTTTAAGGATATTTTTATTTCATAATACAAAATATACACTAAATGTATATAATGAAATCTACTTACTGTAGGTCCCGATCAAGACCACGTCCACGTTCCCATAGTCGAAGCAGTGAAAGGTCCAGTCACAGAAGAACACGTAGTCGGTCTCGGGATAGAGAACGACGTAAAGGCAGAGATAAGGAGAAAAGAGAAAAGGAAAAGGATAAAGGCAAGGACAAGGAATTACACAGCATCAAACGTGGGTAAGTTGAAGCAGATCTAAAGCAGTGATGACTCTGTGATTCCACAGCAATATTCAAACTAAATTTTCATCTTCTGAGGTTTTTCTAAGATGGAAAAAAGAGGAGAATATAATAGAGAATAAAGAAAGGATAAATCAGAATAGTTATCTCAGATTTTTACTGTGCTTCCTTTCTATTCCTGTTTTCATTTAATATTTACAAAACTAATCTTAGAAACAAATAGCACTGTCAAAACTTAGTATGTCAGTAAAGGAAAATTGACATAATTTGTTAGGAAAGTTCCATTTTCTTTATCATGGATACAATATTTAAAATTTGAAGACTACTTACAATTAAAGATGTCTGTTAGCTTATTGTAAAACTGTTAGGGGAAAAGGATAAAGATGGAACGAAAGGAGGGAACCACGTGATTTACTGTTGGCTAGCCCTCTTTCAATGTAGAATGAGGACTTGGTCAATATTAAGGTATATGTACGTGTTATATGAGTGTATGTGCATATGGGACCCAGAATTTATTTTTTTTGGAATTGATATCATTGAAACAGTTATTCTAGTTTTGTCTGTTTGGAGGTTGAAGTCCACTCAAAACAGTTTATTTAATTAAAAGATGTTAAAGTGAAATAAAATCTTGTTTAGTAGCTTAAATCAGCAGTCCCCAACCTTTTTGGCACCAGGGACCAGTTTTGTTGAAGACAATTTTTCCATGGACGGGGGTGTGGTGGTGAGGCTGGGGAGATGGTTCAGGTGGTAATGTGAGCCATGGGGAGCGATGGAGAGCGGCAGCTGAAGCTTCGCTCGCTTGCCCACCACTCACCTCCTGCTGTGCAACATGGTTCCTAACAGGCCGCAGACCGGTATCAGTGGTTGGGGTGGTGGTTGGGGACCCCTGGCTTAAATTACAGCTTCTTGTTTGTTTTATTCCAAACCGACATTGGGATCTTTTATTCTATGAAGTGTTTAGAACATCTTAGAATTTATTCTCTTTTGTTAGTCTTTCAACACCCTATATATGTTCACTCTAATACTTCAATACAGAAGTGTTTATCTTTAGTGTATCACTTTTCACTGTTAAATTGAAGAGCTTACCAAGATTTTGGATATGGTTCCTTGAGATCTTGATTCTATGAAGAATTAAGTTTATTGAAGGTTATGGGGCTCTTCTCATCCCTCTCTTTTTCACAGTTGTCTGTGTGTTTATTTTTTAATCTAGGTTTACAGTGATATTATATAAAACTGCCTGGATTGTTGGCTTTTATGTATTCTTTGAAATGATAAATTTGTGGTGGATTTTGGGAGAGTGTAACATTATTGTGTGACTTTCTTTCCCTGATCACCCCATAGCCATTAATGTACATTGAGCAGTTGTGGTCCTAAAAAATTCTGAGTTCTGTCTTTTTCTAGTTTTAAGGACTGTTAAATGTTATAGAAGAGTAGATAGAGTTGGATATCTGGCTTTAAAGTTAGGGAGCCTGACTTAGCCAGAGTTGGTAGAATGGAGTGAGGATCAGGATCAGAGAGGATATGGGGGAAATCTGTTGATAAAGGGAGAAAGTCAGGAGGATGATAGTTGAAGGGAGGATGTAGAGTAGGTTTCTAAGACTGGAAAATAGAGTAGGTTTCTAAGAGTGGAAAATATGGGCTAAGAGGATGAATAAATTACATCAGTCAAGGAAATGCCGTGCTCCTTGTTCTTTTTTTCTTCCTCCTTTTGGTTTACACTTTAGATATTACATGACTATGTGAAATGACTATGATTTTTACTGGTCATTAAATCTTTGCTTTCTGCTTCACCAAGTTTTACTTTTTAGAATAATATTTACACAGTTGTATGAAGTTGATATTACATAAAGCATTAGTTTTGGGGTATTTTAAAGGTAAGAAAAATGAGAGCATGAATCAAAAGGGAGGTCGGATGGTTTCAGGAAAGGGTTTCATATGGTGACATTAATTTTGAAGGTCGGCACCAGCTTTACAGGTTAGATTCTGCCATCACTCAGAGCTGATTTTGTTCAAGGGACTGATTCCTGGATGACAGGTTCACAAGATAATAATGTTGTATTTGTCATTATTTCTTAAATCTCAACAAAGGCAATGAACAAAGTCAAAACAAGAGGTGTCAGTTGAAGGGCCATGAGTACTGATGCCAAAAAGCTGTGAGTAGCCTGATTTAGTCATCTTCATGGTTTTAGTGGACCATAGTACAGGGTGGTGTTATGTCAATGTGCCCTCCCTTCAGATTAGTGCTAAGGCCACACGAATTCATACCTTTTAGTACGATCTGAAATCAGGATTTGGCGGGGGGGATTGATGTATACATTTAATATGGTAGTATTTATATATGACAGATACACCCCGTTTTGCTCCAGAAATAACTTATATATATATTTTACAGCTTACATGTTTATTTCCTAAACCTGATCTTTAAGCCATTCAGGGCAGAGCATGGGTATTATACTCTTTTGTATTACTCAGCGTACCTAATGTACATGGTAGTTTTTCATAAATATTTATTGGGTATTGATCAGATATGCTCATTCATTCATTTGTTCACTTGTTCAGTCAACAATACTTGAATGCCTTCTGTTTGTCAAGTATATGTTAGTAATGGGGACATAACAGCAGACTAGTCTTACTTGGAGATTTCGTGCAGGTGGCAAAATAAGCATATATAGAAGGGAAGATATGTAAGTAATTACAGTAAAATCAGATGAATGTTTCAGTAGGAAACTAACTGTTATGTGTTAGGGTACTTTTGGCTGTAAGTAACAAAACCTAACTAAACTAGCTTAAACCAAGAGCAGCAAACTTTTTGCGAAGAGCTAGGTAGTAAATAAATTAGGCTTTCTCGTCCATATGTCTCTGTTGCCAACTACTGAACTCTGCCCTTTTAGCATGAAAGCAGCCATAGATCATACTAAATGAGTGGCATGGCTGTATTCCAGTAAAGTTTTATACTTTATTTACAAAAATGGGCAGTTGGCTATATTTGCCCATGGGTTGTAGTTTCTCAACATCTGGCTTAAACAATTAAGTACATTTATTGCTAAAATAAGAAAAAGTTTGGAGGTAAGCAGACCTGTGCCCTTTTTATTGTTCCAACAGACCAGTCTCAGCACATTGGGTTTCATCCTCAGTCTTGACACATTTTGGTTGCAAGATATTTTCATGAACTTTAAGCTGGTTGACCTAGATTAGTCAGCATGTTAGGGCCGGGCTCTCAGGAGAAGCGATGTTTATACACTGAAGGAAGGAAGAGATAGGAAAGAAGGGTGCATGCAAAATGAACTTCATGTGGAAATACTTGGAGGAAAGCAAGGTGAGTATGGCATATTTGAGAAACTGAAGTCTCATGGGGATTGGTTTAGAGAAGAAGAGGAATAATGATGAGAGGTGATTATTGGAGTATATGTTATGTTAAGGAGAGAGTTAATTCTAAAGGCAGTGAGAAGCCAGTGAAATCTCAAGTAGAGTAATTTTATGATCAGGTCTACATAAGGTATGAACAAAATGCTTTACTTGCAGTGGACATAATAATAAGCATCTAACATTTAAATATATTTTCTAGGTATCAGAAATTTTGCTAAGCATTATATATTAACTTATTTAATTTTCATAATAACCTAGTGAAATAGGTGCTTTTATTTTCCCATTTATACAGATGAACACTTGTTATCATAGGACTTGTAAATAAATGGCAGAGTTAGGTTTCTAATTCAGGTTTATTGACAACAGCATCTTGACTCTTAATAGTACACTATGTTTATTTCTGTAGTAATCCATGATTATTGATGATGATATACAGTGTTTGAGATCAAGTGATATGCTATTGCTTAAACTTTCCTAGAAAATAGCTAAGGAAAATGGAAAGAATTTTCTGTGCCTTTTTTTCTCTGATCGGGTCAGAAATCTGTTATTAGTAAAAGACTGATTCCTTCTTTTCTTCCTTTCTCTTCCTTACTTTCCCACGTCAGCATTTAATCTGTTTATGTAGAATTACTTTTAATTATATTTAATAAAATGACAAAAAATTTCTAGACCTTAATTAAATGTATTTCTGTGATGGTTTTATTGGCTCTTTTGAAATTTTTATTATTTTTTTTAAGAACACATATAGGTGGAGAGAAAGGAAAAAAGATTCACAAATGATTGAATTTGGACTTACGTATTAGCTCATTGTGATTGTATGACTCAATGACAAATATTTTAGCTTGTGCTAAATAACCTAGATGCTTCCTCGCATAAGAGAAAATAACAACTCATGTGATTCTGTTTCTTTATATATAACAATCTTTGTTTTTATCAAACCAGTTTGAAAATATCAATATTTCTAAATATTGATAGAATATAAAGCATACATTGATGAAATATAAAGCAAAGAGAGTAAGTACACTAATTGTAAGGGAATATTTTATAAATTGGGAAAAATAAAAGCAGGAGAGAAAGAAATGCTCAAGCAGGAATTTATGAGCCTAATAATAAGGAAGAGCTTTTTTTTATTAGCCTTTTGAGAAAAATGATATAAAATTAGGCAATTCTGAAAAACCTAAATTAGCAGCTAATTAAGTACATGTTCTGGAAATTCCTGGAACAGTTGAATGATTATAATTAGGATTTGTGTATAATGTCATAAATTGATCTATTTATTTTACAATTTTGCTGAATAAGGGAGGCCTAATATAAACTAGAAGGCTATCAGGAGTTTGTAGGGATTAAAAGGTGCCTTTCCTTACAACACTGAGTGAAAGATTAATATAAGAAAGACACTGACCAAACCTTGTCTTAGATTTTATCAAAAAGGTTTAATGACTTTAATTTTTAATGTTTTACATTTATAAAATTTGGTTTCTAAGAATATTTAATTTTTAAAATATTGATACAGATTTTGTTTGTTTTTATTAGTTTCCCCCCCAAATTTTTAGAACAAATATTCAGCGTATCATTAGATAATTATATTTCTTTTCTGAGGACATGTCTTTGCAATATGAAAACACATTTTATTAATACTAGAGTTATTAAATTGAAATTGGGCACTTAACAACATCATTTTAGGCAAGCTTTTATTGAGAATCAAAAATCAGAAATATGAAACTTGCCATGGCATCTCATAATTACAACTTGTTTTGATGATTGTGAACATTGTACACCCCATTTGAGTCTTCTGTGGATTAGTATCTTACTGAGCCTTCTTTAGAAACATTTTAATCAAATTCCAAAAAGTGTAGTCATCCACTATAAAACATTTTATGGACTTCCTTGAGAAATTAGTTGAGTAAATGTCAGTGCCACCAGTGACATTCTACTATTGATTTTAAATCATAGTGCCATCCTTAAGAGTAGAATTTGCATGGATTTGATTTAACTTTATTATTATTTTTTTAATATTTATTTATTTTTATTTATTTTATTTTTGGCTGCGACGGGTCTTCACTGTGGCATGTGGGTTGCGGCATGCGGGATCTTTTTGTTGTGGCACACAGGTTCTTCTTGCGGCGCCTGGGCTTCTCTCTAGTTGTGGCTTGCGGGTTTTCTCTCTCTAGTTGTGGCACACGGGCTCCAGAGCGCGTGGGCTCTCTAGTTGAGGCACATGGGCTCAGTAGTTGTGACGTGGGGGCTTAGTTGCCCCGCAGCATGTGGGATCTTAGTTCCCTGATCAGGGATTGAACGTGCATCCCCTGCATTGGAAGGTGGATTCTTTACCACTGAACCACCAGGGAAGTCCCTGATTTAACTTTATTTTCAATCATGATTTAAACCACCAGCCAGGAAAGTTTGGTTTAAAGCAGTTATTGCCTAGTAAAATGCTTTCTTAATTTGAGTAACTTTAGGATTCATCAGGAATCTAATTTAGTATTCCGCAGCCTATTCTCCCCTATGATGTGCTACTGTGAAAGGTTTTCACTTTTATTATATTCTTATTAGCTTTTCAGTAGGTGGATGTTGTACTCAGAAATGTGCCCATCAAGACTTCTGGAATATTTTGCCCAAACACTTGTGTTGTTTATACTTATCTTCCTCATTTCCTTTATATAACTTTCTGAAGCTTTGTACTTTTAGAGAGAGGTTAAGAATTTCCCTCTGGATACAAATTTTGACAACTGAAGCAGTGCTTTTTGGTAGGTAATTGGAGGGGAATGCATTTAAACAGAATTTAAAAATTTTTTTGGCCGCATCACATGGCATGTGGAATTTCCCCGACCAGGGATTGAACCCATGCCCCCTGCATTGGAAGCGTGGAGTCTTAACCACTGGACCGCCATGGAAGTCTTAAATATAATTTCTTAAATGTGACTCTCACTAAATCATTTGTCTTAAGTCTTTTTGAAAATATGTATAGAAGCCACTGGGATAGCAGTGAACTTGGGCTTCAGTTATAGCCCATGCTATTATGGGCTATAGTTATAGCCCATTTTTCCTACCTAGTGCTTGGCAGAAGGTGTTGGAAGTGGTTTGGGAATGCTGGACTCTGAGTTTGACAGCAGTTACATACTCTTAGAGGCTGTCGTATTTTTCTTTACCTCTTATTTCTTTATGCAGCAGGAAATCATTTATGCTAATTTACCCTTATTTGCATATAGGTTATAGAGTTCTGTGGTGCAGAGAGTGCTTAGAACTCCTTTTAAGTGTCTGTTTGGATCAAAGCAGGGCTGTGTGATAGCTGTTGTCTGACACCAAGCTGTGTGGTGTTGTTTTCATTAAACATTTATTACACTTCGAATGTGACAGCAGGCAACTTTGTGCCAGGATAACATGTTTTCATGCAAAATTTATTGAAAAAGACGAGACTCTGTAAAGAGATCCTGTTGCCTTTCACCAGTGGCGAAGGGTAAATGTTTGGTTCGAAGGAAGTATACCTTTAACGCGTCATTGTAACATGCGAAAGAAGCTTCGTACTGTCAATTTTGTTAAGCAGGTAAACAAAACCATCTTTAAAGTGTGTGCACTGGATTTTTTTTCCTTTTTAAATTAAAGGTTTTACAGTTTCCTTGTGAATTGAATGAATACCATAACAGTGGCTTATTATGTTGTTGGGTATTTTATATTACAGTGAAATTTACCACCCAGTTTCCATTATGTGGGTTTGGGTATTTGTCACTAGCTATTAGTTTTGTTTAACAGAAACAATCTGTTATTTTTCAAAAAGGTGACGTCAAGAAAGGGAATCAATCCATCATAAAAAAAAGAATAATCAGCAGAAGCAGGAGACAAGGGTTTCATAAGTTCTCCCCCAGTCACCACCTTTCTCTTACTCATTATATTAGTACTTTTAATTATCCCAGAGTTTGCTCAATGGAATTTGACTTGAATTATGCCTGATAGAGCATTAAATGGCATGAATTGTAGGTTCATTCTTTCTTTTTTGTGGTTGCCTGACTAAAAAGACTTGGAATGAGAGAAGGTACTTTTATTTTCCTTTTTCATTCCACGAGAAGCTGATGAATTATGGTTGTATGAAGAATTAGTAAGAGTGAAAGTAGCCACAAACTGGACTTTTTAGTAAGTTTTATCACATGGACTATCAAAAATTTGGTGAGACCCCTTACAAGGGGTATTACAAAAATTATGTTGGCATTACCATTCAAGATTAAAAGGAGAGAAGTAGTGAGTTGTATGTGATGGAAGGAACTTTGTCTTTGGAACCATGCAGAATCCACACAAACCTTCAAATTCGGACTTATTTTGCCTTGGAGCTACTAAAGGATAATTTTTTAAAAAGGTAAAATCGTGACTCATAGACATGTACATAAACCCATGCCAAAGCTGTTAGCTCATTAATTAATGAGGGAACCCAGTAAGATGTTACATGGAGCTCAAGGAGAATCCAAAGAACAGACACATACATAGGCCACCAGGAATACTGGACACAAACTTGCTTAATTGATTCAAAATTGCCTTCTTCCACGTGGGGAGGGAAATCAGTTATAACTCCACTGGAAAAATTATTTTTCATATCTATGGAAAATAATCTTTTGCATTGCTATCAATTATTGATAATTTGTGGAATTTAAAAATATGTCAGACGAGGAAGAGCAGAAAAGTGGAGATAACTTGGAAGTGCACCCTAGACAAAACATCCAATCATCTTATTTGGTCATCTCATATCATTAAAAATTTTTTCCTGACAAGGGCAAGTTATTCTTGTTAAACCTTAAATTACTTCTGTAAAATTAGGATAATGATAGTTGAAAAGCTGTAAAGATTAGAAGCAGTGTGTGTAAGAGGCTAGTACTATGTAGTAGGATTTCAATAAATGGTAGTTATTTTATTTTTTATTAATAACACAAATTTAATTATTGATTCCCGTGAATACCAGTTTCTCAGCTGTCATTCTTTTTTCTTACTTTTGTGTCTTTTTAAAGAAATATTCCCTCAGCCTTAAAAACTCTTTCTTCCCTAACTCTCCTAACAGTTCCGATGATGTTTTGGGCTCATTTTAGAGGTCACATCCTTTATGAAGTATTTCCTGCCCCTCATGAGTGTGCTAAATAGCTCTGCAGTTAGCACTCATAGTATCTACACCTAATCTGAACAAAGAGCTTTGTAATAAAAGAGAGCTTTGTATAAAATTTCATAATTGCCAGATTACACATATTCAATACCTTGTCTATTGTATTCAACATTGTATTTATATTTTCTTGGATCATAACAAGTACTGAAATATTTGTAGAATGTATAAATAAGTAATGGTTTTAGAAGTTGTTTCTAGGTAACAAAATGCAGCTTTTAAGCATTTAAAAATGGTAAAATTGAATTTTGGGTATTAGGAAAATAACCACCATTTTTCCTACTACTCCATGCCTGGTATAAGTGTGCATGTGCACACACATAAACATATCACTTCGATCAAAGTCCCTAGACTACATTTTTTTTTTAACATCTTTATTGGAGTATAATTGCTTTACGATGGTGTGTTAGTTTCTGCTTTATAACAAAGTGAATCAGTTATACATATACATATATCCCCATACCTCTTCCCTCTTGCGTCTCCCTCCCTCCCACCCTCCCTATCCCACCCCTCTAGGTGGTCACAAAGCACCTAGCTGATCTCCCTGTGCTATGCGGCAGCTTCCCACTAGCTATCTATTTTATGTTTGGTAGTGTATATATGTCCATGCCACTCTCTCACTTTGTGCCAGCTTACCCTTCCCCCTCCTCGTATCCTCAGGTCCATTCTCTAGTAGGTCTGCGTCTTTATTCCTGTCTTGCCCCTAGGTTCTTCATTACCATTTTTTTGTTTGTTTTTTAGATTCCATATATATGTGTTAACATACAGTATTTGTTTTTCTCTTTCTGACTTACTTCACTCTGTATGACAGACTCTAACTGCATCCACCTCACTACAAATAGCTCAATTTCGTCTCCTTTTATGGCTGAGTAATATTCCATTATATATATGTGCCACATCTTCTTTATCCATTCATCTGTTGATGGACACTTAGGTTGCTTCCATGTCCTGGCTATTGTAAATAGAGCTGCAATGAACATTGTGGTACATGACTCTTTTTGAATTATGGTTTTTTCTGGGTATATGCCCAGTAGTGGGATTGCTGGGTCATATGGTAGTTCTATTTTTAGTTTTTTAAGGAACCTCCATACTGTTCTCTATAGTGGCTGTATCAATTTACATTCCCACCAACAGTGCAAGAGGGTTCTTTTTCTCCACACCCTCTCCAGCATTTGTTGTTTGTAGATTTTCTGATGATGCCCATTCTAACTGGTGTGAGGTGATATCTCATTGTAGTTTTGATTTGCATTTCTCTAATAATCAGTGATGTTGAGCAGCTTTTTATGTGCTTCTTGGCCATCTGTATGTCTTCTTTGGAGAAATGTCTATTTAGGTCTTCTGCCCATTTTTGGATTGGATTGTTTGTCTCTTTAATATTGAGCAGCAAGAGCTGTTTATATATTTTGGAGACTAATCCTTTGTCCATTGATTTGTTTGCAAATATTTTCTCCCATTCTGAGGGTTGTCTTTTCGTCTTGTTGATGGTTTCCTTTGCTGTGCAAAAGCTTTTAAGTTTCATTAGGTCCCATTTGTTTATTTTTGTTTTTATTTCCATTACTCTAGGAAGTGGATCAAAAAAGATTTTGCTGTGATTTATGTCAAAGAGTGTTCTTCCAATGTTTTCCTCTAAGAGTTTTATAGTGTCCGGTCTTACATTTAGGTCTTGAATCCATTTTGAGTTTATTTTTGTGTATGGTGTTAGGGAGTGTTCTAATTTCATTCTTTTACATGTAGCTGTCCAGTTTTCCCAACACCACTTACTGAAGAGACTGTCTTTTCTCCATTGTATATCTTTGCCTCCTTTGTCATAGATTAGTTGACCATAGGTGCGTGGGTTTATCTCTGGGCTTTCTGTCTTGTTCCATTGATCTATGTTTCTGTTTTTGTGCCAGTACCATATTGTCTTGATTACTGTAGCCTTGTAGTATAGTCTGAAGTCAGGGAGCCTGATTCCTCCAGCTCCGTTTTTTTCCTTCAAGACTGCTTTTGCTCTTCGGGGTCTTTTGTGTCTCCATACAAATTTTAAGATGATTTGCTCTAGTTCCATAAAAAATGCCATCGGTAATTTGATAGGGATTGCATTGAATCTGTAGGTTGCTTTGGGTAGTATATTCATTTTCACGATATTGACTCTTCCAATCCAAGAACATGGTATATCTCTCCATCTGTTGGTATCATCTTTAATTTCTTTCATCAGTGTCTTATAGTTTTCTGCATACAGGCCTTTTGTCCCCTAGGTAGGTTTATTCCTAGGTATTTTATTCTTTTCGTTGCAATGGTAAATGGGACTGTTTCTATAATATCTCTTTCAGATTTTTCATCATTAGTGTATAGGAATGCAAGAGATTTCTGTGCATTAATTTTGTATTGTGCAACTTTACCAAATTCATTGAGTAGCTCTAGTAGTTTTCTGGTGGCATTTTTAGGATTCTCTATGTATCGTATCATGGCATCTGCAAACAGTGACAGTTCTACTTCTTCTTTTCCAATTTGTATCCTTTTATTTCTTTTTCTTCTCTGATTGCCGTTGCTAGGACTTCCAAAACTATGTTGAATAATAGTGGTGACAATGGACATCCTTGTCTTATTCCTGATATTAGGGGAAATGCTTTCAGTTTTTCACCATTGAGAATGATGTTTGCTGTGGGTTTGTCGTATGTGGCCTTTATTATATTGAGGTAGGTTCCCTCTATGCCCACTTTCTGGAGAGTTTTTATCATAAATGGATGTTGACTTTTGTCAAAAGCTTTTTCTGCATCTATTGAGATGATCATATGGTTTTTCTTCTTCAATTTGTTAATATGGTGTATCACATTGATTGATTTGCCTATGTTGAAGAATCCTTGCATCCCTGGGATAAATCCCACTTGATCCTGGTGTATGATCCTCTTAATGTGTTGTTGGATTCTGTTTGCTAGTATTTTGTTGAGGAATTTTGCATCTATATTCATCAGTGATATTGGTCTGCAATTTTCTTTTTTGTAGTGTCTTTGTCTGGTTTTGGTATCAGGGTGATTGTGGCCTCATAGAATGAGTTTGGGAGTGTTCCTTCCTCTGCAATTTTTTGGAAGAGTTTGAGAAGGATGGGTGTTCGCTCTTCTCTAAATGTTTGATAGAATTCACCTGTGAAGCCATCTGGTCCTGGACTTTTGTTTGTTGGAAGATTTTTAATCACAGTTTCAATATCATTACTTGTGAATGGTCTGTTCATATTTTCTATTTCTTCCTGGTTCAGTCTTGGAAGGTTATACCTTTCTAAGAATTTGTCCATTTCTTCCAGATTTTCCATTTTATTGGCATAGAGTTGCTTGTAGTAGTCTCTTAGGATGCTTTGTATTTCTGCGGTGTCTGTTGTAACTTCTCCTTTTTCATTTCTAATTTTATTGATTTGAGTCCTCTCCCTCTTTTTCTTGATGAGTGTGGCTAATGGTTTATCAATTTTGTTTATCTTCTCAAAGAACCAGCTTTTAGTTTTATTGATCTTTGCTATTGTTTTCTTTGTTTCTATTTCATTTATTTCTGCTCTGATCTTTATGATTTCTTTCCTTCTGCTAGCTTTGGGTTTTGTTTGTTCTTCTTTCTCTAGTTCCTTTAGGTGTAATTTTAGATTGTTTATTTGAGATTTTTCTTTTTTCTTGAGATATGCTTGTATTGCTATAAACTTCCCTCTTTGAATTGTTCTGCTGCATCCTGTAGGTTTTGGATCGTTGTGTTTTTGTTGTCATTTGTCTTTAGGTATTTTTTGATTTCCTCTTTGATTTTTTCAGTGATCTCTTGGTTATTTAGTAATGTATTGTTTAGCCTCCATGTTTTTGTGTTTTTTACATTTTTTCCCCTGTAATTGATTTCTAATCTCATAGTGTTGTGGTCAAAAAGATGCTTCATATGATTTCAGTTTTCTTACATTTACTGAGGCTTCATTTGTGTCCCAAGACGTGATCTATCCTGGAGAATGTTCCGTGTGCACTTGAGAAAAAAGTGTAATCTGCTGTTTTTGGACGCAGTGTCCTATAAATGTCAATTAAATCTATATGGTCTTTTGTGTTATTTAAAGCTTGTGTCTGCTTATTAATTTTCTGTTTGGATGATCTGTCCATTGGTGTAAGCGAGGTGTTAAAGTCCCCCACTATTATTGTGTTACTGTCGATTTCTCCTTTCACGGTTGTTAGCATGTGCCTTATGTATTGAGGTGCTCGTTTTTTTGGTGCATAAACATTTATAATTGTTTTATCTTGTTCTTGGATTGATCCCTGGATCATTATGTAGTGTCCTTCCTTGTCTCTTGTAACATCCTTTATTTTAAAGTCTATTGTATCTGATATGAGTATTGCTACTCCAGCTTTCTTTCGATTTCCATTTGCATGGAATATCTTTTTCCATGCCCTCACTTTTACTCTGTATGTTTCCCTAGGTCTAAAGTGGGTTTCTTGTAGACAGCATATATATGGGGCTTATTTTTGTATCCATTCAGGGAGCCTGTGTCTTTTGGTTGGAGTATTTAATCCATTCACATTTAAGGTAATTATATATATGTATGTTCCTATTACCATTTTCTTAATTGTTATGGATTTGTTATGTAGGCCTTTTCTACTTTTCTGTTTCTCACTTAGAGAAGTTCCTTTAGCATTTGTTGTAGAGCTGGTTTGGTGGTGCTGAATTCTCTTAGCTTTTGCTTGTCTGTAAAACTTTTGATTTCTCCATCAAATCTGAATGAGATCCTTGCCAGGTAGAGAAATCTTTGTTGTAGGTTCTTCCCTTTCATCACTTTAAGTATATCGTGCCACTCCCTTCTGGCTTGTAGAGTTTCTGCTGAGAAATCAGCTGTTAACCTTATGGGAGTTCCCTTGTATGTTATTTTTCATTTTTCCCTTGCTGCTTTCAGTATTTTTCCTTTGACTTTAAATTTTGTCAATTTGATTACTGTGTGTCTCGGCGTGTTTTTCCTTGGGTTTATCCTGTATGGGACTCTCTGCGCTTCCTGGACTTGGGTGGCTATTTCCTTTCCCATGTTAGGGAAGTTTTCGACTATAATCTCTTAAAATATTTTCTCGGGTCCTTTCTCTCCCTCTTCTCCTTCTGGGACCCCCATAATGCGAATGTTGTTGCGTTTAATGTTGTCCCAGAGGTCTTTTAGGCTGTTTTCATTTCTTTTCATTCTTTTTTCTTTAGTCTGTTCCGCAGCAGTGAATTCCACCATTGTGTCTCCAGGTCACTTATCCGTTCTTCTGCCTCAGTTATTCTGCTATTGATTCATTCTAATGTAGTTTTCATTTCAGTTACTGTATTGTTCATCTCTATTTGTTTGTTCTTTAATTCTTCTAGGTCTTTGTGAAACATTTCTTGCATCTTCTCGATCTTTGCCTGCATTCTTTTTCCGAGGCCCTGGATCATCTTCAGTATCATTATTCTGAATTCTTTTTCTGGAAGGTTGCCTATCTCCACTTTTTTAGTTGTTTTTCTGGGGCTTTATCTTGTTCCTTCATCTTTTACCTAGCTCTCTGCCTTTTCATCTTGTCTATATTTTTGTGAATGTGGTTTTTTTTCCACAGGCTGCAGGATTGTAGTTCTTCTTTCTTCTGCTGTTTGCCCTCTGGTGGATGAGGCTATATAAGGGGCTTGATGGGAGGGACTAGTGGTGGGTAGAGCTGACTGTTGTTCTGGTGAGTAGAGCTCAGTAAAACTTTAATCCATTTGACTTCTGATGGGTGGGGCTGGGTTCCCTCCCTGTTGGTTGTTTGGCCTGAGGCAACCCAACACTGGAGCCTACCTGGGCTCTTTGGTGGGGCTAATGGCAGACTCTGGGAGGGCTCACACCAAGGAGTACTTCCCAGAACTTCTGCTGCCAGTTTCCTTGTCCCCACGATGAGTCTGTGCCACCCCCCGCCTCTGTAGGAGACCCTCCAACACTGGGAGGTAAGTCTGATCCAGTCTCCCCTTGGGTCACTGCTCCTTCCCCTGGGTCCTGATGTGCACACTACTTTGTGTGTGCCCTCCAAGAGTGGGGTCTCTGTTTCCCCCAGTGCTGTGGAAGTCCTGCAATCAATTCCCACTAGGCTTCAACCTCTGATTCTCTAGGAATTCCTCCTCCCATTGCCGGACCCCCAGGTTGGGAAGCCTGACGTGGGGCTCAGAACCTTCACTCCAGTGGGTGGACTTCTGTGGCATAAGTGTTCTCCAGTCTGTGAGTCACCCACCCACCAGTTATTGGATTTGAGTTTACTGTGATTGCGCCTCTCCTACCATCTCATTGTGGCTTCTCCTTTGTCTTTGGGTGTGGGGTATGTTTTTTGGTGAGTTCCAGTGTCTTCCTGGCGATGATTGTCCAGCAGCTAGTTGTGATTCTGGTGTTCTCGCAAGAGTGAGTGAGAGCACGTCCTTCTACTCCGCCATCTTGGTTCCTCCTTCTGCCCTTGGCTTTTGTTTGTTGGAAGATTTTTAATCACAGTTTCAATTTCAGTGCTTGTGATTGGTCTGTTCATATTTTCTATTTCTTCCTGGTCCAGTCTCGGAAGGTTGTGCATTTCTAAGAATTTGTCCATTTCTTCCAGGTTGTCCATTTTATTGGCATATAGTTGCTTGTAGTAATCTCTCATGATCCTTTGTATTTCTGCAGTGGCAGTTGTTACTTCCCCTTTTTTTAATTTTAATTCTATTGATTTAAGTCTTCTCCCTTTTTTTCTTGATGAGTGTGGCTAATGGTTTATCAATTTTGTTTATCTTCTCAAAGAACCAGCTTTTAGTTTTATTGATCTTTGCTATCGTTTCCTTCATTTCTTCTTCACTTATTTCTGCTCTGATCTTTATGATTTCTTTCCTTCTGCTAACTTTGGGGGTTTTTTGTTCTTCTTTCTCTAATTGCTTTAGGTGTAAGGTTAGGTTGTTTATTTGAGATTTTCTTGTTTCTTAAGGTAGGATTGTATTGTTATAAACTTCCCTCTTAGAACTGCTTTTGCTGCATCCCATAGATTTTGGGTCGTCATGTTTTCATTGTCATTTGTTTCTAGGTATTTTTTGACTTCCTCTTTGATTTCTTCAGTGATCTCTTGGTTATTAAGTAGTGTATTGTTTAGCCTCCATATGTTTGTAATTTTTACAGATTTTTTTCCTGTAATTGATATGTAGTCTCATAACATTGTGGTTGGAAAAGATACTTGATATGATTTCCATTTTCTTAAATTTACCAAGGCTTGATTTGTGACCCCATATATGATCTATCCTGGAGAACGTTCCATGAGCACTTGAGAAGAAAGTGTATTCTGTTGTGTTTGGATGGAATGTCCTATGAATATCAATTAAGTCTGTCTTGTTTAATGTATCATTTAAAGGTTGTGTTTCCTCATTTATTTTCATTTTGGATGATCTGTCCATTGGTGAAAGTGGGGTATTAAAGTCCCCTACTATGATTGTGTTACTGTCGATTTCCCCTTTTATGGCTGTTAGTATTTGCCTTATGTATTGTGGTGCTCCTATGTTGGGTGCATAAATATTTACAGTTGTTATATCTTCTTCTTGGATTGATCACTTGATCATTATGTAGTGTCCTTCTTTGTCTCTTGCAATCGTCTTTATTTTAAAGTCTATTTTGTGTGATATGAGAATTGCTACTCCAGCTTTCTTTTGATTTCCATTTGCATGGAATATCTTTTTCAATCCCCTCACTTTCTGTCTGTATGTGTCCCTATGTCTGAAGTGGATCTCTTGTAGACAGCATATATACAGTAGACTACATTTTAAAATAGTCTTCTGAACTTTCTCCATCCTTTTCTGTACTTTAAATGTTATTAATCATGCTGCAATTAATATCATTTAGCATCAGTTGTTTAAAAAGCTGAATGTCACTTCTAGGATTTATATTTTAAATACTGATTAAAATTCCAGTCCTCATTGATAATTCTTCTTGCCTAGTTTAGTTTATTTCAGGATCTTAATTGGTATCACCTACTCTGTTGATTTAGTACATGGTTATAGAGCAAACTAGTAGACTTAAATATACCATTCCATAGAGATTTTTTGCTGGAGGCCTTGGTATTTGCCTTTAGTTAGGTTATGTATGGTTTTGTAAGGTAAAAATTCTACACTATTGTTAGAGAGATGTAGACGGAATAAACTTGGAGTGCCAACCAAGTCTTTTCTTTCTAAATAGAAAGGCAGTTCCCCTAAAAGCTAAGCTGTTGCTTATAATTACTCACTATAATTCTAATTTATACCTCATTGTAAGCACCTTGAGTATCTCAGATATGAATGATTTTGATCCAAATAGAAGCAATCTGTTCAATATTAAAAAAAAAAAAAAGGTCTAGTGTATTTAGTTCTCATAGGCTTTCTTCCCAGTCTAGTGACCATTGCAGTAGCATGTCCAAAATAGAACGGGTTGGAATAAACCATAATTCTGTGTGATTGACATATCGTTAAATCTTGGTCAGCACAAGAAGAGAAACAGAAGTTTAACCTCTTTTGATTAAAAAGCAAAGGTTGAAAAATACATATCTATGTGAAGTTTTTTTTTTATATCTTAATGTGATATTATAAGACAGTTTTAAGGTGGTTGGTTTAAATATTTTTAATATCCTAGTAAATGGAGTGTATGTAGCCAGATGATAGGAATAACATGTATCTCTTTGGATAGATGTAGTAATGGGGTACACTTTTCCAGTAAAGCAGAGTAAGTTGTAATACATTCCATTCATGTAAGTGCTGTTAACATATCTTACATTTCAAGGCAGTGAAAGTATATAATAAAAGAAAGACTCCAGATGGTGTCTTTGGTGTTAATGCTTTTCATTTAGTGCTCAGGATATGGTCCTTTGGTTCTGAGATAGTGCATAACTACAGGAAGATTGGGATGCATCTCAGAGACTGGATCTTGCGGGTATAGACATAAAGCACTTTTTAAATGCTAGTACTTTTGTGGTGATCACTAACACAGCAGGTACAGTTAGGGAAATAAAACAATGAGTGCTGCTGTTTTAATTCTTTTTCAACTCCTAGAGGGGATTTTGAAATGGCACCCTTTGGCCCCTGTGGATGTGTCAGCCCATGACAGGCCACCTGGAAGTAGATCCTGAAAATCAATTTGGTTGTCATGTTGCAGTCTTAGCTTCTTTTTCTTGAGAAAGATAAAGGAGGGCATTCCACATTAGAAAAAGAAACTGGTAGGTATCAGATTTTGAAAAGTAATGTGTATTTGTAATAAGCCAAGTTAAAACTTATATTGTGACTGCTTAGAAATTAAATCCACAAAAATGGTGGAAGATAAGAGTAGAAAAAATATGTTTTCATCATTCACAGCTATCTAAACAAATGAGTAGTGCTTTTATGTAAATACATATATACAATTGCTTGAATTGATAAGTAACTATTAGATTTTTACTCTAATTTAAAGATGTTTAGATTTCATCCATCAGTCAGCAGTGTTAGGTGCAGTAAATTTGCAGCTGCAAAGTTAATTTGAAAAATTGTCATGACTTAACCTAAGCCAAGAGTTGTGTTGATATTTTATCACAAGATGTGTGCTTCTGGGGCTTCCCTGGTGGCGCAGTGGTTGAGAATCTGCCTGCCAATGCAGGGGACACGGGTTCGAGCCCTGGTCTGGGAAGATCCCACATGCCGCAGAGCAACTAAGCTCGTGCGCCACAGCTACTGAGCCTGCGCTCTAGAGCCCGCAAGCCACAACTACTGAGCCCAAGTGCCACAACTACTGAAGCCCATGCGCCTAGAGCCCGTGCTCCGCAACAAGAGAAGCCACCGCAATGAGAAGCCCGCGCACCGCAATGAAGAGTAGCCCCTGCTCGCCGCAACTAGAGAAAGCCCGCACACAGCAACGAAGACCCAACACAACCAAAAATAAATAAATAAAATAAATAAATTAAAAAAAAAAAAAAAGATGTGTGCTTCTGAAACTAACAAAGCAATGTCTGCTTAAGATATTTACTTTGATACTGTTTCTAGAAATTTTCGTATACTTTTATTGCTATATTAGGTTTTTTCTTTGTCAGATTTATTGAGATAATTTACATGCAGTAAGATTCACTTCTTAGATATATAGTTCTCTGAGTTTTAACAAACTATACAGTTATGTAACTCTGATCACAATCAAGATATGTAGTATTTCCATAACCCTAAAAAGTTTCCTCATACTCTGTATGCAGTATCCTTACCCCACTTCCAGACCTTGTCAAACTGCCAAGTTTTACCTTTTCTTAATATCACATAAACTGAGTCATACAGTATGTAGCCTCTTGCATCTGGCTTCTTTCACTTCGTGTAATGCTTTTGAGATACATTTAGCCTGTTCGTGTATCAGTTTGTTCCTTTATGTTGCTAAGTAGTACTTTGTTTTATGGATGTAGCACAAATTATTACCCATTTATCAGTTGAAGAGTCAGAGAATGTATCCTTTTTTTCTATATTGCTGAAGAGTTTGTGTAATTTCAGTGTTATTTCTTCCTTATATGTTTGGCACGATTCACAAGTGAGGCCACTTGATCTAAAGATTATTTTGTAGGTTTAATTTCTTTAATAGTTATAGGACTAATTAGATTTCTCTTTCTGTGTCAGTTTTGTTAAGTTAAATTTTTTTTCTAGGAATTTGTTCATTTCCTCTAAATCTTCAATTTTTTTGACATAAAACTTTTTATAATCTATCAAGATTTTCTGTATATATTATTAATTACGTGGCAATAATCCTTTTCCCATCCTAATATCTATTGTTTGTGCTTTCCATTTTTTTCTTAATCAGTCTTGTTGGGAATTTATCAATTTTATTAGCTTTTACAAGCAACCAACCTTTGGCTTTCTTTGTATTATGTATGTATTTGTTTTCATTAATTCTTATTATTATTCTAATTCTTATTTTTTCTCCTTTTAATTTCTTTAGGTTTAAAGTGCTGTTCATTTTCTACCATCTTGAGAAGGATGTTTAGCTCATTCGTTTTGAATTTTTCTCCTTTTCTAATGTAATAATAATTGTTCATAGTATTTCCTTTGCTTTTTTGTTAATAGTATTTCCTTTGCTTTTTTTGTATTTCTGTGGTATCTGTTGTTATGTCTTTTTTTTTTTTTGATGTGGACCATTTTAAAAGTCTTTATTGAATTTGTTACAATATTGCTTCTGTTTTATGTTTTGGTTTTTTGGCCACGGGGCATGTGGGATCTGAGATCCCTGGCCAGGGGTCAAACCCACACCCCCTGCGTTGGAAGGAGAGGTCTTAACTGCTGGACCGCCAGGGAAGTCCCATGTCTCCTTTTTTATTTCTTATTTTGTTTATTTCGGTTCTCTCTCTTTTCTTCTTGGTTAGCCTGGCCAGAGGTTTGTCAGTCTTGTTCATCCTTTCAAAGAACCAGCTCTTGGTTTTATTGATTTTTTTCTATTTTTTAAAACTATTTTATTTATTTCCTCTCTGATTTTTATTATTTCCTTCCTTCTGCTGCCTTTAGGTTTTGTTTGTTCTTCTTTTTCTAATTCTTTTAAGTGGTAGGTTAGTTTGTTTATTTGAGATTTTTCTTATTTTTTGAGGAAGGCCTGTATTGCTATGAACTTCCCTCTAAGGAATGCTTTTGCTTCATCCCATAGATTTTGTATGGTTGTGTTTTCATTGTCATTTGTCTCAAGGTATTTTTTACTTTCCTCTTTTATTTCATCATTGACCCACTGTTTTTTTAGTAGCATGTTGTTTAGTCTCCTTGTAATCTTTTTTTTTTTTTTAGTTTGATTATTTCTTACCCCTTTCCCTCAATTTTTTATTTTTTTTTATTTTTTTTAATTTTTTTTTAAACATCTTTATTGAAGTATAATTGCCTTACAATGGTGTGTTAGCTTCTGCTTTATAACAAAGTGAATCAGTTATACATATACAATATGTTACCATTTCTCTTCCCTCTTGCATCTCCCTCCCTCCCACCCTCCCCATCCCACCCCTCTAGGTGGTCACAAAGCACCGAGCTGATCTCCCTGTGCTATGCGGCTGCTTCCCACTAGCTATCTATTTTACATTTGGTAGTGTATATATGTCCATGACACTCTCTTACCCTGTCACATCTCACCCCACACCCTCCCCACATCCTCAAGTCCATTCTCTAGTAGGTCTGTGTCTTTATTCCCGTCTTGCCACTAGGTTCTTCATGGCTTTTTTTTTTCCTTAGATTCCGTATATATGTATTAGCATACTGTATTTGTTTTTCTCTTTCTGACTTACTTCACTCTGTATGACAGACTCTAACTCCATCCACCTCATTACAAATACCTCCATTTCATTTCTTTTTATGGCTGAGTAATATTCCATTGTATATATGTGCCACATCTTCTTTATCCATTCATCTGTCGATGGACATTTAGGTTGCTTCCATGTCCTGGCTATTGTAAATAGAGCTGCAATGAACATTTTGGTACATGACTCTTTTTGACCTATGGTTTTCTCAGGGTATATGCCCAGTAGTGGGATTGCTGGGTCGTATGGTAGTTCTATTTGTAGTTTTTTAAGGAACCTCCATACTGTTCTCCATAGTGGCTGTATCAATTTACATTCCCACCAACAGTGCAAGAGTGTTCCCTTTCCTCCACACCCTCTCCAGCATTTATTGTTTCTAGATTTTTTGATGATGGCCATTCTGACCGGTGTGAGATGATATCTCATTGTAGTTTTTTTTTTTTTTTATAAGTTTATTTATTTATTTAGGCTGTGTTGGGTCTTCGTTTCTGTGCAAGGGCTTCCTCTAATTGCGGCAAGCGGGGGCCACTCTTCATCGCGGTGCGCGGGCCTCTCACTATCGCGGCCTCTCTTGTTGCGGAGCACAGGCTCCAGACACGCAGGCTCAGTAATTGTGGCTCACGGGCCTAGTTGGTCCGCGGCATGTGGGATCTTCCCAGACCAGGGTTCGAACCCGTGTCCCCTGCATTGGCAGGCAGATTCTCAACCACTGCGCCACCAGGGAAGCCCTCATTGTAGTTTTGATTTGCATTTCTCTAATGATTAATGATGTTGAGCATTCTTTCATGTGTCTGTAGGCCATCTGTATATCTTCTTTGGAGAAATGTCTATTTAGGTCTTCTGCCCATTTTTGGATTGGGTTGTTCGTTTTTTTGTTATTGAGCTGCATGAGCTGCTTGTAAATCTTAGAGATTAATCCTTTGTCAGTTGCTTCATTTGCAAATATTTTCTCCCATTCTGATGGTTGTCTTTTGGTCTTGTTTATGGTTTCCTTTGCTGTGCAAAAGCTTTTAAGTTTCATTAGGTCCCATTTGTTTATTTGTGTTCTTATTTCCATTTCTCTGGGAGCTGGGTCAAAAAGAATCTTGCTGTGATGTATGTCATAGAGTGTTCTGCCTATGTTTTCCTCTAAGAGTTTGATAGTGTCTGCCCTTACACTTAGGTCTTTAATCCATTTTGAGTTTATTTTTGTGCATGGTGTCAGGGAGTGTTCTAATTTCATACTTTTACATGTACCTGTCCAATTTTCCCAGCACCACTTATTGAAGAGGCTGTGTTTTCTCCACTGTATATGCTTGCCTCCTTCATCGAAGATAAGGTGACCATATGTGTGTGGGTTTATCTCTGGGCTTTCTATCCTGTTCCATTGATCTATATTTCTGTTTTTGTGCCAGTACCAAACTGTCTTGATTACTGAAGCTTTGTAATATAGTCTGAAGTCAGGGAGCCTGATTCCCCCAGCTCCATTTTTCGTTCTCAAGATTGCTTTGGCTATTCGGGGTCTTTTGTGTTTCCATACAAATTGTGAAATTTTTTGTTCTTGTTCTGTGAAAAATGCCAGTGGTAGTTTGATAGGGATTGCATTGAATCTGTAGATTGCTTTGGTTAGTAGAGTCATTTTCACAATGTTGATTCTTCCAATCCAGGAACATGGTATATCTTTCCATCTATTTGTATCATCTTTAATTTCTTTCATCAGTGTCTTATAATTTTCTGCATACAGGTCTTTTGTCTCCTTAGGTAGGTTTATTCCTAGATATTTTATTCTTTTTGTTGCAATGGTAAACGGGAGTGTTTTCTTAATTTCACTTTCAGATTTTTCGTCATTAGTGTATAGAAATGCAAGAGATTTCTGTGCATTAATTTTGTATCCTGCTACTTTACCAAATTCATTGATTAGCTCTAGGAGTTTTCTGGTAGCATCTTTAGGATTCTCTATGTATAGTATCATGTCATCTGCAAAGAGTGACAGCTTTACTTCTTCTTTTCCGATTTGGATTCCTTTTATTTCTTTGTCTTCTCTGATTGCTGTGGCTAACACTTCCAAAACTATGTTGAATAATAGTGGTGAGAGTGGGCAACCTTGTCTTGTTCCTGATCTTAGTGGAAATGGTTTCAGTTTTTCACCATTGAGGACAATGTTGGCTGTGGGTTTGTCATATATGGCCTTTATTATGTTGAGGAAAGTTCCCTCTATGCCTACTTTCTGCAGGGCTTTTATCATAAATGGGTGTTGAATTTTGTCGAAAGCTTTCTCTGCATCTATTGAGATGATCATATGGTTTTTCTCCTTCAATTTGTTAATATGGTGTATCACATTGATTGATTTGCGTATATTGAAGAATCCTTGCATTCCTGGGATAAACCCCACTTGATCATGGTGTATGATCCTTTTAATGTGCTGTTGGATTCTGTTTGCTAGTATTTTGTTGAGGATCTTTGCATCTATGTTCATCAGTGATATTGGCCTGTAGTTTTCTTTCTTTGTGACATCTTTGTCTGGTTTTGGTATCAGGGTGATGGTGGCCTCGTAGAATGAGTTTGGGAGTGTTCCTCCCTCTGCAATATTTTGGAAGAGTTTGAGAAGGATAGGTGTTAGCTCTTCTCTAAATGTTTGATAGAATTCACCTGTGAAGCCATCTGGTCCTGGTCTTTTGTTTGTTGGAAGGTTTTTAATCACAGTTTCAATTTCAGTGCTTGTGATTGGTCTGTTCATATTTTCTGTTTCTTCCTGGTTCAGTCTCGGCAGTTTGTGCATTTCTAAGAATCTGTCCATTTCTTCCAGGTTGTCCATTTTATTGGCATAGAGTTGCTTGTAGTAATCTCTCATGATCTTTTGTATTTCTGCAGTGTCAGTGGTTACTTCTCCTTTTTCATTTCTAATTCTATTGATTTGAGTCTTCTTCCTTTTTCTCTTGATGAGTCTGGCTAATGGTTTATCAATTTTGTTTATCTTCTCAAAGAACCAGCTTTTAGTTTCATTGATTTTTGCTATTGTTTCCTTCATTTCTTTTTCATTTATTTCTGACCTGATCTTTATAATTTCTTTCCTTCTGCTAGCTTTGGGGTTTTTTTGTTCTTCTTTCTCTAATTGCTTTAGGTGCAAGGTTAGGTTGTTTATTCGAGATGTTTCCTGTTTCTTGAGGTAAGCTTGTATTGCTATAAACTTCCCTCTTAGCACTGCTTTTGCTGCGTCCCATAGGTTTTGGGTCGTCGGATTTCCATTGTCATTTGTTTCTAGGTATTTTTTGATTTCCCCTTTGATTTCTTCAGTGATCACTTCATTATTAAGTAGTGTATTGTGTAGCCTCCATGTGTTTGTATTTTTTACAGATCTTTTCCTGTAATTGATATCTAGTCTCATAGCGTTGTGGTCGGAGAAGATACTTGATACGATTTCAATTTTCTTAAATTTATCAAGGCTTGATTTGTGACCCAAGATATGATCTATCCTGGAGAATGTTCCATGCGCACTTGAGAAAAATGTGTATTCTGTTGTTTTTGGGTGGAATGTCCTATAAATATCAATTAAGTCCATCTTGTTTAATGTATCATTTAAAGCTTGTGTTTCCTTATTTATTTTCATTTTGGATGATCTGTCCATTGGTGAAAGTGGGGTGTTAAAGTCCCCTACTATGATTGTGTTGCTGTCGATTTCCCCTTTTATGGCTGTTAGTATTTGCCTTATGTATTGAGGTGCTCCTATGTTGGGTGCATAAATATTTACAATTGTTATACCTTCCTCTTGGATCGATCCCTTGATCATTATATAGTGTCCTTCTTTGTCTCTTGTAATAGTCTTTATTTTAAAGTCTATTTTGTCTGATATGAGAATTGCTACTCCAGCTTTCTTTTGATTTCCATTTGCATGGAATATCTTTTTCCATCCCCTCACTTTCAGTCTGTATGTGTCTCTAGGTCTGAAGTGGGTCTCTTGTAGACAGCATATATATGGGTCTTGTTTTTGTATCCATTCAGCCAGCCTGTGTCTTTTGGTGGGAGCATTTAATCCATTTACATTCAAGGTAATTATCGATATGTATGTTCCTATTCCCATTTTCTTAAATGTTTTGGGTTTGTTATTGTAGGTGTTTTCCTTCTCTTGTGTTTCTTGCCTAGAGAAGTTCCTTTAGCATTTGTTGTAAAGCTGGTTTGGTGGTGCTGAACTCTCTCAGCTTTTGCTTGTCTGTAAAGGTTTTAATTTCTCTGTTGAATCTGAATGAGATCCTTGCTGGGTAGAGTAATCTTGGTTGTAGGTTTTTCTCCTTCATCACTTTAAGTATATCCTGCCACTCCCTTCTGGCTTGCAGAGTTTCTGCTGAAAGATCAGATGTTAACCTTATGGGGATTCCCTTGTGTGTTATTTGTTTTTTTTCCCTTGCTGCCTTTAATATGTTTTCCTTATATTTAATTTTTGACAGTGATTAATATGTGTCTTGGCGTGTTTCTCCTTGGGTTTATCCTGTATGGGACTCTCTGTGCTTCCAGGACTTGATTAACTATTTCCTTTCCCATATTAGGGAAGTTTTCAACTATAATCTCTTCAAATATTTTCTCAGTCCCTTTCTTTTTCTCTTCTTCTTCTGGGACCCCTATAATTCGAATGTTGGTGCGTTTAATGTTGTCCCAGAGGTCTCTGAGACTGTCCTCAGTTCTTTTCATTCTTTTTTCTTTATCCTGCTCTGCAGTAGTTATTTCCACCATTTTATCTTCCAGGTCACTTATCCTTTCTTCTGCCTCAGTTATTCTGCTATTGATCCCATCTAGAGTATATTTAATTTCATTCATTGTGTTTTTCATTATTGCTTGGTTCCTCTTTAGTTCTTCTACATCCTTGTTAAATGTTTCTTGCATTTTGTCTATTCTATTTCCAAGATTTTGGATCATCCTTACTATCATTATTCTGAATTCTTTTTCAGGTAGACTACCTATTTCCTCTTCATTTGTTAAGTCTAGTGTGTTTTGACCCTGCTCCTTCATCTGCTGTGTGTTTTTCTGTCATCTCATTTTGCTTATCTTACTGTGTTTGGGGTCTCCTTATCACAGGCTGCAGGTTCGTAGTTCCCGTTGTTTTTGGTATCTGTCCCCAGTGGCTAAGGTTGGTTCAGTGGGTTGTGTAGGCTTCCTGGTGGAGGGAACTAGTGCCTGAGCTCTGGTGGATGAGGCTGGATCTTGTCTTTCTGGTGGGCACGTCCACGTCTGGTGGTGTATTTTGGGGTGTCTGTGGCCTTATTATGATTTTAGGCAGCCTCTCTGCTAATGGATGGGGCTGTGTTCCTGTCTTGCTAGTTGTTTGGCATAGGGTGTCCAGCCCTGTAGCTTGCTGGTCATTGAGTGATGCTGGGTCTTGATGTTGAGATGGAGATCTCTGAGAGATTTTTGCCGTTTGGTATTACGTGGAGCTGGGAGGTCTCTTGTGGACCAGTGTCCTGAAGTTGGCTCTCCCATCTCCGAGGTACGGCCCTGATGCCTGGCTGAAGCACCAAGAGCCTTTCGTCCACACGGCTCAGAGTAAAAGGGAGAAAAAATAGAAAGAAAGAAAGAAAGAGGCTATAATATAGTGAAGTAAAATAAAGCTATTATAAAGCTAAGCTATACAGACAAAATCTCCCCCAGAAGCATATACATATACACTCACAAAAAAAAAGGAAAAGGGGAAAAATTAATATATCCTGCTCCCAAAGTCCACCTCCTGAATTTGGGATGATTCGTTGTCTATTCAGGTATTCAACAGATGCAGGCACATCAAGTTGTTTGTGGAGTTTTAATCCGCAGCTTCTGAGGCTGCTGGGAGAGATTTCCCCTCCTCGTCTCTGTTCGCACAGCTCCTGGGGATCAGCTTTGGATTTGGACCCGCCTCTGCATGTAGGTCGCCTGAGGGCGTCTGTTCCCCGCCCAGACAGGACGGGGTTAAAGGAGCAGCTGCTTCGGGGGCTCTGGCTCACCCAGGCCGCGGGGAGGGAGGGGTACGGAGGAGGCGGGGCGAGCCTGCGGCGTCAGAGGCCGGTGTGACGTTGCAGCAGCCTGAGGTGCGCAGTGCGTTCTCCCGGGGAAGTTGTCCCTGGATCACGGGACACTGGCAGTGGCGGGCTGCACGGGCTCCCAGGAGGGGCGGTGTGGAGAGTGACCTCTGCTCGCACACAGGCTTTTTGGTGGCGGCAGCAGCAGCCCCAGCGTCTCATGCCCGTCTCTGGGGTCCGCGCTGATAGCCGCGGCTTTCGCCAGTCTCTAGAGTTCGTTTAGGCGGCGCTCTGAATCCCCTCTCCTTGCGCGCCGTGAAACAAAGAGGCAAGAAAAAGTCTCTTGCCTCTTCAGCAGCTGCAGACTTTTTCCCGGTCTCCCTCCCAGCCAGCTGTGGTGCGCTAACCCCTTCAGGCTGTGTTCACGCCGCCAACCCCAGTCCTCTCCCTGCGATCCCACCGAAGCCCGAGCCTCCGCTCCCAGCCCCGCCCGCCCCGGCGGGGGAGCAGACAAGCCTCTCAGGCTGGTGAGTGCTGGTCAGCGCCGAGCCTCCATGCGGGAAGTGTGGGAATCTCTCTGCTTTGCCCTCCACACCCCTGTGGCTGCGCTCTCCTCCGTGGCTCCGAAGCTTCCCCCCTCTGCCACCCTCAGTCTCTGCCCGCGAAGGGGCTTCCTAGTGCATGGAAATCTTTCCTCCTTCACAGCTCCCTCCCACTGGTGCAGGTGCCGTCCCTATTCTTTTGTCTCTGTTATTTCTTTTTTCTTTTGCCCTACCCAAGTACGGGGGGAGTTTCTTGCCTTTTGGGAGGTCTGACGTTTTCTGCCAGCGTTCAGTGGGTGTTCTGTATGAGCAGTTCCACGTGTAGATGTATTTCTACTGTATCTGTGGGAAGGAAGGTGATCTCCGCGTCTTACTCTTCAGCCATCTTCTCTCCTCCTCTCCTTGTAATCTTTTTTTCTCAATTCTTTTTCTGTGACTTCCTCTTTGCCCTAGGGATTATTTAGATGTGAGATGTATAATTTCCAAGTGTTTAGAGATTTCTCTGTATCTTTCTGTTATTGATTTCTAGTTTCATTCCCATTATGATCAGAGAACATACTTTGTATGATTTTTTTTTTTTATAAATTAGTTAAGGTTTGTTTTATGAGTCAGGATATTGTATATCTTGGTGAATGTTCCATGTGTGTTTTGCTGTTGTTGGGTCATGTGTTGAATAAATGGCAATTAGATCCAGTTAGTTGATACACTTACTCTATTCTGTTTTCTTGCTTATTTCCGTCTACTATTTATGTTGATTTCTGAGAGAGAAGTGATCTTGGATTTGTCTATTTTTCCTTTAAGTTTTTTCACTGTGCTTTTTTGAGTCCTTTTGTTAGGTGTATGTACACTTAAGATTATGTCTTTCTTCATTATATAATGCCCCTCTTTGTTCTTGGCTGTTTTATTGCTGCAAAATACACACTGTCTGATATTAATATAGCTACTACAGATAACTTTTTACCAGTGTTTACATGGTATATCTTTTCCATCTTTTTATTTTTAACATGCCTATATTATTATATTTGAAATGAGTCTCTTACATATAGATGGATTTTTGAAATCCATTCTGACAATAACTCTCTTCTAATTGGTGTGTTTATAACTTACTAACTTTAGTTATTTTATAGTCTGTGACTTCATTGTGTGTAGACCCAATGGGTCCATTTCTATTGCCTCTGAGGGCAATTTGGGATAAAAATCTAGTTTCAGTACTTGAATTTCTAACTCTTAGATGCCATCAAACAAACCATAAATATTTTAAAATAAATTTCCTAGTCATTGTAGTAGTTTTTAGAGAAAGAAATGATCTGGATTTACTTAGTCTGCTATCACTAGAATCTGAATATCCATCCTATTTTATTACATCCTCTATACCTCAGTGTCAGGAGGTGAATTTGTTACCCTTCTTAGTTTCCATTCTCCCTTCCAAATGATTGTTCTTCCACCCTTTATTTTAAATATAGTAAATTAAAATATATTCCTCTGAGTGTGTGTCATTCATCATAAAACTTCCTTTTCCTTCTTTTTGCTGCTGTATCTTTCCTAGCCATTACTCCTTTTTCACTGAAGACTGGCATCTGGCTCACAGTCTTCCTGTCCTTGAACCTATTATCCAAGTCTTCAGTAGGTCAGAACTGTTCTTGAACTTTCGGTACATATGTCTACCTGTTAGATATTTCTAGAACCTCAAGTCCAGCATATCCAAAGCTAATCTCATGACCCCTCCGTCCAGAGGTTTCTCACATCCATGAAGCAATTAAGTTTAAAAAATTTCCCTTGGGTTTCCACTTCTGATGATGTCTAAGAAACTGATTTCAAATAATTCATCTCATAGATGAGAACTATGCAGTTACTAAGTATATAATTTTTACATGGCCCTTTGGAAGTATAATTATGGTTACTACATTTTCTCAACCCAGAATTAGAATGTATGATCACACCAACTTGTACCTATAAGGTTACTAGATTGTAAATTGGTAATGAGTACTGTATACACCCCACCCCCCGCCCCCTCCCGCCCAATCCATGATGTGTTACCAGGGTAGATATAGTAGATACAACATTAGCCTAGCTTGTTTGGGTTCTAGTTCTGACTCTTTTCTCCAAAGTTGCATGTGACTTTGGGCTGGTCACTTATTAACATCTCTGGGTTTATATTCTTTAGCTCTAAAAGGAGAGGGATAGAGTAATTGGCCTCTGAAGTCTCTTTTTGTGGTGGAAGATTAGCTCACCAGTTTTGAATGAAGAAGAGTATAATATTCTGAGATTGAAGGGGAAGGGGGGATGTCTTAGAATAACCCTTAAAATATAATGATCAGGCTCCTCACATTAAATTAATTACCTTGATATGGAGTCTTTACCTTTTGCATGTGCAAGGACCTTGGTGACTGAATATAGTGTAGGTATAATCACCTAACAGATGCCCTGCCTCCCTTCTATCACTTGTTTATCAAATATTTATTTGAGCTGGGTCTTGGACATCCCATGGTGAACAGTTATGGTACCTGACTCTATGGAGTTTATGGTCCATTTGGCAAAATAGTTGTTATGAACTACATAAGTAAATATACAATTTTAGTAATGATTAGTGTCAAGGATAAGGGATGCATACTGTTAAATGGCATATAATTGCGGGGGAGGGAGGCATTGACTTAGAACAGTCAAGCAAACTTTCCTGAAGAAACAAGGATGAATAGAAATTATTAAGGGAAGGAAGTAGAACATTATAGTCAGAGGAAACATCATCAACAAAGGTCCCTGGATGGGAGGGAGACTGATATGACCAGGGACTGAAAGATGGTCAGAGTAGCTAGAATGGAGAGGAGAGGGAGCACAGTATGAGATGGGGCCGGAGAAGCAGATAGGGGCTAGACTCTGCAGGGCCTTGTAAACTTGGTTAAGGATTTTGGTCTCTATCTCAAGAGTAACAGAATGCCTTTCAAGTGTTTTAATCTGATGGGTAATGTGGTCAGATTAGTGCTTTGAAAAGATCACTCTAGCTGCAGTGTAGAAAACAGATTGCAGAGGGTAAGAGTGAATGTAAAGAAACCAGATAAATAGCACAGTAGTCTAGGAGAGATGTAATAGTAGCTTGGACCAGGGATTTGGTATGGTGATAGAAAAGTTGATGAATTTGAGAGATATTTATGCATTTAATGATGGATTTGATTTAGTAAAAGAGATGAAGATGTTAAGGATAACCAGTAGTTTTCCAGTTTGCTCAGTGAAATGATGCTGTTACATTTTTACTGACTTTTAAAGGGTTACACTGGAAGAGACCGTGGTATGAGGTAGAAGATCATAAGTTTACTTTGAACATATTGAGTGTGAGAAGCCTTTGGAACATTCAAAAGGACAGATAAAGTAGCCAGTAGGATATGTAGGTGCAGAACTCAGGAGAATTCTAGCCTGGAGTATTAGGCTTTCAATTCCTTTTTATCTTTAACTCTTTAGGTATTTTACTTGGAATTTGAAAACCATAATGACCTACAAAGGGGAGGTGGTAGTGACCAATGCACTATCTCCCATATGGCAAGATTAAATCATGATGACTTCTGGACCTTACCCAAAGGCCATAGCAAAAATAAATGCAATGTGCTGTGGATCACTTTGGATGCTGTTAAAATGTGTCTGACACTGTTATAGTTACTGGATATTGCAGAAATGGACGACATGGTCTTTGATCTCAAGAAACTTCCATCTAGTTTGGAAGTCAGACACCTAAATAGATGATAACAATGTTGTGTGAGTGCTGTGACAGAGAGATGCCTAGGGCAACATATCAGAGGGACACTTAACCCAAAATGGGCCCAGTCAAGGAAGATTTTCTAGAGTTGTTGATACCTAAGCCATCTGGAAGAACATGGAAAAGGAAGTAGACAGGAGAGGGGAAAACGAAAGGATTGAGGCAAGAGGGATCATAGTGTGTTTGGGAAACCGTTTTTATTCCCCCTTTTCTGGGTGAAACTACCATTTTATTGTCAGACAGAACAGAAGGTGCATTCTGGAAAGAAGAGGGTGACATTTAGCTTTGTTGTCTTCTTTCTTTTTGTTTTGTTTCTCTCCCTTCTTCTTTCTCCCCTCCCCTTTCATCTCCCTTGCTGAATAGGTAATATATAGTTCAAAATTGGACATTATATAAAGGTATACATACAGTAAAGAATCTCAATTCCACTTTGTCCCCCATCCACCTAATTCCTTCCCTCCTATTCCCCCACAAAATCCAGTCATTATATTTATTCGTTTATTATATATTCTTCTAGTTTCTTTAAGAAAAATTATAAGCAAATATAAATATATATTTTAAAATTCATTTTTCTTTTTGGGATCTTTAGTTCATCCTGGCTTAAGAAAAATGTAATAAGGGGATATAAGAGGAGGTGCCAGAGGAGTTTTGACTTGAAGGATTTTAAATCAGAGAAGCGGCACCAAGGAGAATGGGTTAAAGACCAAGAGACCATTGAGGAGTCTTATAGTAAGTAATGTTGAGAGAGTGGTGACAAAACTTTCGTTAAGGTAGTGGTAGTGGAGAAAGAATATTTAATTGGATCTTGATCTTACTTAAGACTTGGGTTCAGAAACTAACCAGTTATATAATAATAAACAATAGTGTGGAGACACTAATGATGGAGTTTGGATGAGTTGTGTGAATGAATGGTGAGTGGAGAGAAGAATGTAAACCGGTGGGGCTTATCCATGAAATTGAGGAAAAGAAGCTAATAGAGAAGCTAGGTGTAGCACAGCGCTTAATAGCTCATACCTGATTGTTGACCTGATTTTATTTTATTTTATTTATTTATTTATTTTTGTCTTTTTTTTTTTTAATAATTAACAATTGAATTTATTGCCATTTCTTCACATTTTTCTCTTATCTCTCTACAAGGTATCTTGGTTTATATCAGAAATGAAAATCAAAGAAGTACATATTATAAATAGTACATTATTAATAGTGTACTTTTTTTTTTTTTAATCAGTCATCAATTTTATACACATCACTTTATACATGTCAATCCCAATCGCCCAATTCAGCACACCACCATCCCCACCCCACCGCAGTTTTCCCCCCTTGGTTGTTGACCTGATTTTAAATCCAGCTCTTCCATTTATTAGCTATATGATCTTGGGCAAGTCCCTTAATCTCTTTAAGTCTTGGTTTCTTTATCTGTAAAATGGCTATGATAAACATAACTACTTCCTGGAATTGGATGAGGATTAGAAGAGATAATACCTAAGGAAGGCTTTTTATCCAGGGCTCACCCAGCAAGGCTAATCACAGATTGGGAAGTCTTTACCTTTGAAGTGAGTGACAGTGAAAAACTAGCAGAGAATGAGAAGGTGGTTAAGTCAATGTGGAAAAGAATATGAAATACTTATACAGTTAACCTTGGTCATCTGGCAGTAGTTGACTTGGAAATGCCAGTGAGTTTTTTAGGCCTCAGTCTGTTTATCCATACTGTAATAGTTAAGTTAGACTAAATGATCAAGGTCCTTCCAATTCTGTTTTCCTGATACCCTACCTAGCCATCTTTGAATTCTGAAGTCATATAATCTATGTTACAGATTTCAGAACGAAAACTACAGTTCTTTCAGATCCTATTAATTTCTTGATTTAGATTTATTATATGGCAACACAGAGTTTTACCTCGGTATACATTTAACTTTGTTTTTTATGTGCTTCCTTAAATAATTTTGCTGTTTTGACCATAAAAGAAAAAGATACTTTTTCCTTTTCTTTTTCTTTTCTTTTCTTTTTTTTTCAGTAACCACCTTGTAAAAAGTCTATTGTTTGCCTTGGCCCTTTTAATCTGCCCATGAGGAATTCAAGCCGAATGATAGGGAGCTGTGAAAATCCAGTTAGTGTGAGCTGTAATCTTTTTTGCTGGCTTTAAATAGTTAGAGTACCATGCAGACACCCTGCAGATAACTGAATCAAAACATACAGTAATCACCTAAACATAGATTCTGTCTTTGCTGTTACAGAACTATAGTAGAAATCGCTAATAACCATTTACTTTTCAGAAAAATATTTGGTCATGATATCAAATAAAATCAGGGTTAGATATTAAAAGCTATATTTCACAGGTAGACAACCCAGTGTTTGTGAAAAGTATTGATTTCTGTAAATTTGATATTATCCAGTATTTATAATATCCTCTGACTATTACAGACTCAGGAAAACATCTTTATAGAAAGAAAATATTTATAATCCTCTAATCTTTCAGTCCTCTTCTACTTTCAGATATTGCTAACAGAAAACAAACTGTTAAGATAATCAGGCTTTTGAACTATAATAAAAGACAAGAAGAAAGTATGCTCTTTTTTTCTTATAAAAGAAACTGCTTCCACTAATGCAGTTTATTAAATTTAGGTAGCAAAATATTCTCTAATAACTTTGTCAAATGACAGTCTATTTTTCTAGTTTTACATGCTGTGTTTTTTTTGTTGTTGTTAAAAGATGGATCTCTCATCCATTAGATTCTGCATTAGAGTGATGAGAAACACAGTGTGCAGTATGCCGGTGCTGCCTCCTAATTTCATTAGCTTTCCATTTTCTAATAGTGCTGTTGATAATATTCTGGTGAAGTTTATAAAATAAAATAGGCTATTTGTTGAAACGAATATCCTAGTGTTGCCGGCATGATTCATGCTACATTAGGAGTTCATAAGTCATTAGTAATTTTTTATGTTCAGTGTATTGTTCTGAACAGCAAACTTGAACTCCTTTGTTTTGAAAGATTCATAGGGTCTATTCCAGGACAAAGGTTTCATAAAGTAGATGCCTTTCCTATGCTTATCGCTTTGCCTCAGGCAATTTTGTAGAGCTCAACATGCCAGTCCTTCAAAATAGGGAAGCCTACTTTTCATCAGAAATATAGATTCTAAGGACTGTGGTTGTCAGTCTACATTCTCAATACTTAGTTTTTCTGTAAACTTTTTTATTAGATGTAGATTCAAACATATGAAAAAGTAGATGATGGGTATAATAAATCTAATTTATTCATCTTTCACTTCCAACACTTTGCAGTATATGATCTGTTTTAGAAATGCTGTATACAAATAGTTTTGAAAACCTGTTATTATTATATTACCTAATGTCTCCATGGAAGTTCTAAAAGCTTCATTGCTGTTTCAGTGGACTGAGAAGTTTGGGTATGTGTTTAGATTAGTAAGAAATAATATTAAGAGGGACATTCTGAATTTGACATTTTAAGAGCAATTATAATATTTTCATTTACATACATTGTACTACGTACATTGTGTAAAACATTCTGACCAACAGATATTTGTGGGGAAATATCCAAGCATTTGCTAACAATGATAACATTATTTATCGCTCATACCTCTATTTTCTCACTTATAACCATTTTTGCCTCTTCTTTCTAAGCTGCCTACTCCTATGGTCCCATCTTAAAAAGTTAACAAGCTTGTCAATATCACCAGCTATAACCCCAGTCAAGTCTTGTTAGCATATATTCCTTTCTCTGTCTACCATCTCCCACATTTCCAAGTCATTTACTCTAGTATCCCCTATAAAAATGTTTAACCTTAGACCATCAAACACACCACTGTTCATTATCCATCATCTACTTTCTGTCTTCCCTTCTTACCCAAATAAGTTTCATTTTTTCCTGTGAAAATGAAAGAAGTGTCCTTGTTTTTATCATTTGCTCTGAATCCAATTACCTCTTCTAATTGTACTCTTTCCAGGGATCAGTTCCTCCTTCTACTGGATAATTCTTAGCAGCATTTTACAAAATCAAACTAAAACAAAAAGACCTTAACCCTCTATTGACCTCTCATCTCTTACAGCTCTATACCATTTCTCTGCTCAGAATATCAGTTGATTTTATTTATTTTTTTTACTTCATATCCTATTCACTCTTCAACACATTTGAGTTTCTGTTTTTACCTCTGCACTGAAACAGCTGTTGTCAAGTCAGCTGCTCTTGTCAAGTGACTTCTATTTTGCCAAATCCAGTAGACACCTCTCTTTTATCATCTTATGTTTTCTCAGCAGTATTCAGCACAGTTTATTACTCCACCTTTAATCTTCTTCTCCCGGGTCCCCTTCTTCCTCCTCCTTGAAATACCTTCCTCTCTTGATCTGCTGTAATTCCATCTCAATGGCCACTCCTTTGCTGGCTCCTGCTTCTTCCAGTGTTGAAGCAGCTCAAGGCTTTTATCTGAGTCCATCATTTTTCAATTTCTACATACTTTCTTCTCAGTCAGGGTTTAATAAACTTTTTCTTTAAAAGGCCAGCTAGTCAATATTTTAGGCTTTGTGGACTAAGAGGCAAAACTGGGTATATTATGTAGGCACATATAGAACAAAAGAAAAAAGTACATTTCCACACGTTAAAAATTAAGTTCAAAATTTAACAATTATTTCACTTTTATTTCCATTCATATCTGAATGGGATGATGTCTCTACTAATACAAATAAGCCACGATCATCTTCCAGCTGAGGTATATAGCTTCCTAATTGGTCTTCTTACCTTCACTCTTTCCCTTCCTACAAACTATTATCCACACAGCAACCAGAGGGATCTCTTAAAATGTAAGTCATGTTATGCCATTTCTCTGCCTAAAGCCCTTCAGTGACTTCTTACTGAATTCCTTACCTTGGTATCAAAGTCCCAGAGACTCTTGTACTCCTGCTTATCCCTAACCACTCATTATGCTCTAGCCACACTGTCCTTTCCATCCTCTAGGATCTTCGCAATTGCTGTTGCCTCTGCCTGGAACACTTCCTCCAGGATCTTATTATATGGCTTCTCATTCTCATTATTTAGGTCCTTAGTTCAAGCATAATCTTTTTAAAGAGGCCTTTCCTGCATACCTAATATAAATTAACTGTTTCCCCACCCCATTACTTTATACCTGATTTATATATCCAGAGTGTAATCATCTTGCTAGTACTCCCACCAGAATATAAGCTTCAAAAGGACAGGGTCCTTGTTCACTGCTGTATTCCCAGAGCTTACAAACAGTGCTTGATATTTAAAAGGTGCTGAAATAAGATTTATCCATAAATGAATTAAATGATTAAATATGTTCTTTACATTTAAAGCTCAGGTTTCTTCAGTGGGTTAGCTGTAACTTTCATTTTTTAAATAAAATGTTTTTAATTAAAAATTATTATTATAAGCATATGCTTTGTAAAAGTTTTTTAAATTTAGAATACATTAAGTGATCAACTCTGCTCCATATTCCCCTCATCTTTTTCCTCAGAATTAGCCACTGTTAACATTTACATGCATGATTTTGTGCTTCTATACTTTCATCTGGGCACTTAAAACAATATACATTATACTACATTAATGAGATTATGCTGGACAGACTTCTGCAAATTGATTTTTATAGTAATGGTAGCTCTTGAGTACTAAAGCCTGATGTTTTCAGTTTTGAAATAACGATATTTCTTTGTTTTAAAGAGTAGATGGTTATATCCATATTCTAAAATTAAAGTCTTTCTCATTTCTTCTGTATGTGGTGAATTTTAAAGTTTAGAAGGAAATTATGAAGGATACTATAGCAATGCTGGTGAGATATAAAACAAATACTCAGAATTGGAGTCTTTTCCCCCCAGTTTACATTGGAGTAACTCTGATTTTAAAATTTGATACTATTTTTCACCAAATTGCCCTTGTATCCAAAGGTACCAGTTGTGCTAAGTAAGTGGTAAATGGTACTACTAAATGGTAAATGATCTAGCCTATCCTATGAACCTTTAACTAGTACTTTAAATATAATTATTTCTATAAACAAGCTGTGAAAGCATATGGTCCACTGTATGGCAGGTGATCAAATATTTTAGTTTGAGAGAAGAGTATCAAAACTAACTTAGTTTTTATAACTGGAAGACAACAAAAGACATGTTTTCTATCTTGAAGAGAATTTAGGAAGTATCCTTTCTGACTTAGTAAATTTCTTCAAAGACTGTGATAATAGAAATGAAGAAACTTTTAATTTTTTTAACCAGATAATTTGCCTATGATGTATTTTTTCCTTTTCTTTGACTTAGAGGAGGAAAATAAAGAATTCCCTAACACTGATGTAGTTGAATCTCTTTCAAATTATGTTTTTAAACCACCAACCTTGGTATTCTTTTTTTCTACCTCTTTACTTTTTCCCCTTACAAAACCAGTCTTTTGTCTCTCTTGATAATGATGCCGAGCTCCCTATGCCTCAGTACAAAAAGAAATTTTATAGATTGTCATGGTAGATACACAGCAACAGAGACCTAGTCCAGCCTGTTTCTTTACACGTGAGTAAACTGAGGCTACCAGACGTTAAATGTTGTATTTTCCCAAGATAGTCAACAAGGTGAGAGTTTGATATGTTAATAGTTACATAGTTGTATAAATAAATCTTACCTTATTGAAGGTAGTTACATGTCTTACACTTAGAGATTTTTTAGTCTCCCCACTGTGGCTAACTCCAGTATATATTATATATAAATAGATATATTTTAATCAGTAAATATGGGGCATTTTCCCAGGATTTTAAGTTTCTATTAATTGCTGGCGCCCTGTTAAACTTGCTGCCTAAGTCCACTTCCCCACCTTTCACTGGCTGCCCAGAACTAAAGGGTTTGCTTTTCTTATTTAAAAGGAAGATTTGCATCCTTTTTAGGTTAGACACAGATGGTAAAAGGACAGATTAAGGTAAAAGTATCATAGACACGTTAGTGACTTGGGGCTTTCTCACAGATTTAACCACAAGAATCGTGGGGAAAAAATCTTCCAGGGGGACCGAATTGTGTGTAAACCAATGAGAACCCTTAAAAATATTTTTTACATAAACTGAAATTAAACTCTAAAAATAGCACCTAAAGACAATATTAATTCCATTTAAAATAAGGACTTCCTGATACATTGTATCAGTCAGGAACCAGTCAGGAAGGTGAAACCACACTAGTTATCTTAATAGAGAGAATTTCTTATGGGGAAGTGGTTAAATAGGTATGGGATGGTGGTGCAAAAGGGAACACTGAGAAGCTAACAAGAGATAGTAATAGCAAGAATCGGGTATCGCTTCTAGAGAAACAAAGAGATTGGGATTGTAAGGATTTAGTATCTTAGAAGGGTTATGGCTAAGACAATAGTTCAGTAACTAGCATACCATTAATTGCCATTTTCATCCTTTTATATTAGAAACTTTTCATTTCTCTTTCCTGAATATAAACTCAGTTACTAAACAGGGACCTCCTTGTATCCCAGCTTTCCCTCCACCCCTAAAATAGATCTGTGGCTTTCAGACTTTTCTTACCGCTTCTTTTCTCCCTGTCTTCCTCCTTTCCTTCCTATTCTTCCCTTTCTTTCTCCCTTCCTTGCTCCATTTCTTTCCCTTCCTTGTTTGCTTGGGTGAGTGGATGGACTGGGATCCTTTTACTATCCTGCCACATACGCAGAGGTAGTTTGAAAACTACTAGTGATAAGTCTATATGATTATATCATAAGAGTCAATAAATTGAAAGGCTGTTTGGAAAACATTAGAGGGAAATATGAGCTAGCTTTCTGGACTGGGGTCAGAAACTTTTTTTTCTGTAAAGGTCCATAGAGTAAACATTTTCAGCTATGTATGCTTATAGTCTCTGTCAGAATGACTCAACTCTGCTGTTGTAGTGTGAAAGCAGCCATAGACAATACGTAAGTGAATAGGCATGTCTTTGTTACAGCTAACTTTATTTACAAAAACAAGCAGTGGGGCCAATTTGGCCTAAGGACTGTAGTTTGCCATCTCCTGGCCCAGACTTCCCAAGCCTGTTGTATAGAACAGTGGTCTCCCAGATGGGGTGCAAACACTTTTGATTGCACTTTAGCATATGTATATATATTTCCTAGTTTATTTAAGAGTTAGATAGATGTACTACTGTACTAATCTATTATGTCTTCATTTTTAGGAACAGCATACTTTGCATTGTATGAATTTGAAGTAACCTATTTAGCAATCCCTGTGTCCATGGACATTTAAGATGTTTTAATTTATAATTGAAACTATTTATATTCTTGTATATGAATAGTCTTATACATACATGTATATGTACATACATGTATTTATGTAAATTTATGTATATATATTCTTTTTTTTTTAACTTTTGGGTTTATTTTATTTATTTATTTATTTATTCATTTATGGCTGTGTTGGGTCTTCGTTTCTGTGCGAGGGCTTTCTCTAGTTGTGGCAAGTGGGGGCCACTCTTTATCGCGGTGCACGGGGCCTCTCATTATCGCGGCCTCTCTTGTTGCGGAGCACAGGCTCCAGATGCGCAGGCTCAGTAACTGTGGCTCACGGGCCTAGTTGCTCCGCGGCATGTGGGATCTTCCCAGACCAGGGCTCGAACCCGTGTCCCCTGCATTGGCAGACAGATTCTCAACCACTGTGCCACCAGGGAAGCCCCTGTATATATATTCTTGTATATAAATATCTTCTTTATATATATTGCTTATACAGTTGATCCTTGAACGGAGAGGGGGTTAGGGGCGCTGACCTTCCATGCAGTCTAAAATCTGCATATAACGTATGGTCAGTGCTTCATGTACCTGGTTCCTCCATATCCACAGTTCCACATCCACAGGTTCAATCAAATGTAGATTGTGTAGTACTGTACTATTTACTATTGAAAAAATCCCAGTATAAGTGGACCTGTGCAGTTCAAACTTTGTTGTTGAAGGGTCAACTGTATTTTGTAAATTCCTAGAAGTGAACTTGCTGTGTCAAAGGGTATGGGTTTTTTTGAAGTTAATGGACATTATCATTTTGCATCCTGGGGCTGTAGTACGGATGCCCCCTCCACCTCCCACCACTAGCAGTGAGTAAGTGCTCACTTTTTATGTACCAAAATAATATTACTCTAGCCAAATATTTATTGGCTGAATCAATGAAATGATTAGAATTACAACAAGTATAGTATAGTATGATGTTTCTTATTTTGGTGGATGACAAAATTTACTTTGTCATTTCTGAACTGAATGCCCTTTCAATAGAAAAATTTAATTGATGATATTTCTCGATGATTCAAAAAAGTGATGGATACTGACAGATCTGATGAAAGAATGGCTGAGCATTCAGGAAGTAAGAAATCCAGTGCTTCAGTGAAGCAGTTTCTGGCCCTCTTATTTTTTTTTTTTTTTAACATCTTTATTGGAGTATAATTGCTTTACAATGGTGTGTTAGTTTCTGCTTTATAACAAAGTGAATCAGCTATACATATACATATGTTCCCATATCTCTTCCCTCTTGCATCTCCCTCCCTCCCACCCTCCCTAGCCCACCCCTCTAGGTGGTCACAAAGCACAGAGCTGATCTCCCTGTGCTATGCAGTTGCTTCCCACTAGCTATCTATTTTACATTTGGTAGTGTATATATGTCCATGCCACTCTCTCACTTTGTCACATCTTACCCTTCCCCCTCCCCATATCCTCAAGTCCATTCTCTAGTAGGTCTGTGTCTTTATTCCCATCTTGCCACTAGATTCTTCATGACCTTTTTTTTTTTTCCTTAGATTCCATATATATGTGTTAGCATACTGTATTTGTTTTTCTCTTTCTGACTTACTTCACTCTGTATGACAGACTCTAACTGCATCCACCTCACTACAAATAACTCAATTTCGTTTCTTTTTATGGCTGAGTAATATTCCATTGTATATATGTGCCACATCTTCTTTATCCATTCATCCAATGATGGGCACTTAGGTTGCTTCCATGTCCTGGCTATTGTAAATAGAGCTGCAATGAACATTTTGGTACATGACTCTTTTTGAATTCTGGTTTTCTCAGGGTATATGCCCAGTAGTGGGATTGCTGGGTCATATGGTAGTTCTATTTTTAGTTTTTTAAGGAACCTCCATATTGTTCTCCATAGTGGCTGTATCAATTTACATTCCCACCAACAGTGCAAGAGTGTTCCCTTTTCTCCACACCCTCTCCAGCATTTATTGTTTCTAGATTTTTTGATGATGGCCATTCTGACTGGTGTGAGATATCTCATTGTAGTTTTGATTTGCATTTCTCTAATGATTAATGATGTTGAACATTCTTTCATGTGTTTGTTGGCAATCTGTATATCTTCTTTGGAGAAATGTCTATTTAGGCCTTCTACCCATTTTTGGATTGGGTTGTTGGTTTTTTTGTTATTGAGCTGCATGAGCTGCTTGTAAATTTTGGAGGTTAATCCTTTGTCAGTTGCTTCATTTGCAAATATTTTCTCCCATTCTGAGGGTTGTCTTTTGGTCTTGTTTATGGTTTCCTTTGCTGTGCAAAAGCTTTTAAGTTTCATTAGGTCCCATTTGTTTATTTTTGTTAGGCCCTCTTATTTTTGCATTGTGTCAGTAACAAGGAATAGACAAGTCTTCAGACAAAATGCTGATTGATCAGTTATCCCAAGAGGCTAGTATCACTTTTAGAGCTTTATTTATATGAAGTAGTAAACCATTAAGAACTGTATACCTTGAATCTGGATGGCTTTAGCTTCTTATATTCTGAAGTTAATGGTGGGGGCGGGGACCGTCTTTTTATAATACCATATGCCATAATTTTTCGACCATAGTATCTCAATTATGGTATTATTATTGATAAAATTCCTGAAAAAATTGAGTTTGGCATCACCTTAGGAATGGGATGTCTAAAAACACCAGGTGATTATGATTTGTCAAATTATCATCAGATGAAAGCAGTTTAAGACTAAAAATACCCAAATCTACTGGGGTTTTTAAGCTTGTTGTTGTCCTTTCTCATACAATTTTATAAAGTTCAGATTTCTAAATATAGTAAATAGTGTTTCAGAGCTGTATTATATATATATATTTTAAAGCGTATAAATATGTATTTTAAAGAGTGTGTACACACTTTTTTTAAGGGTTAACTCTTCCTTGTTTAGTATATGTGAGTTTTTTTCTGTGCTGTCATATTTGAATAAGGTAAGTTCCTGGGTGGAACTGAAAGTACTGTGTAGGAATTAGTATGCCCAGTGAAGATTTTTCTGACGCTTTTTATTTGATACAATTTTAAACTTAAAAGTAAGTTGCAAGAAAAGTAAAAAGTGTCACATACCCTTTATCCATATTCACCAATTGTTTACATTTTGCCCCATTTGCTGTATCAAATTCTCTCTCTGAACACACACACACACATTTCTTTTTTGGAATCATTTGAGAGTAAGTGGCAGGCATCAGTCCCTTTATGCCTAAATATTTTCATGTATATTTCATAAGAAATTTTTTTACATACTCACAGTATAGTAACCAAAATCAAAATTTAACATTGATACAATGTTATGATCTAATCAACAGTCCATATTCCCGATTATGTCATACACCCTCATGTTTACACATCATCACCCCTCCCCTCCATCTTCAATTCAGGGTCATATATTGCAGTTAGTTGTCACGTCCCCTTTTATGTGGAACAGTTTCTCAGCTTTTCTTTTTCTTTCATGACCTTGACACTTTTAAAGCAATATAAGCCGGTTGTTTTATAGAATGTCCCTCAATTTGGGTTTGTTTAATGTTTCCTAATGATTAGATTCAGGTTGTGCATTTAAAAAAATTTTTTGGCCAGAAATACCACAGAAGTGATATTGTATACTTCTCAGCATATCATATCAGGAATCAGAAGATGTTGGTTTGTTCCATTATTTGTGATGTTAACTTTGATTATTTGGCTATTGTCCAATCAAAATTTGACTTGGCAAAATAAATAAACAGAACTTCTATAGTGGAACGATTTCTAAGGTCCTCATTCTTGTCTGGATAAACTAATTGGTATATTTTCTCTGTGTATATTACCTATTCTCCATGGGGAACAAAACAAAACAAAATGGGCTTCTTAGTTTAATATTGTTGAAGAAATTAAGTGAATAAATTAAATAAAATAGATTTGTGTCATTCTACTTATATCAGTTTTAGGGAGTTTTATTTCTACTTGATTTTGTTTGAAATTCTTCATAAGTTGTGTATAGACTGTCTTGTTAGATGATATTATAACTTATCTGAAGAGTTACTATGATACAGAATTTTAATTTTTTTAGTTCTTTTAAGAGTTTTAATACTTCATTCTCCTCATGCAGTGCTGAGCCCTACATATGTTAAACCTCCCCCATTGTTTCTAGCTCTCTTCCATATCAAATCTGGAATGCTCCATTATTTGTGTACTCCTCTTAGATAAACTTTAAATTATGAATGAAACATAAATACAAAAGAATGATATGACGTGAATACATGGTTTCAAGAAGAATTTTAAGGTGAGAAGGACTGTCACAAACCCTTTCCCCTGCTTTCAGAGAAACCATTCCTGAAAGATTAGAATGTATTTTTTTAAAGTCCTTGTCATAGGAAAATTTCAACCTCCTTTAGAAACCTATCCAAGTACTTAACAGGCACACTAGAAATGCTTTCTTGTTGACCTAAATCTGCTATCCTATTTCTTCTTTGTCAGTAGTAGAGATGAATAACTAGTTATTAGTCTTTGTATAAAAATGGCTTCAAAATTACTAAGGCCTATATCCTGAATAAATTACTTACATTTTCTTGTTCTCTAGTCATATGTGCAACTAACCTGTGGCTGTCATGCCACTCTTTAGTTAGAAATCCAGAATTGGATGAGGTCCACGGACCTTTTATTTATTGACCTCAACTTTTAGGGTTTTAAATTTACAGCATGCTGCCTTGCTTTTAATCAAAGCAAAAAAAGCCAATAATGCATTACTTCTTTTGAGTGGGAATATTATTGTGATATGCTGACAATATTGGAGTTTTTTTAAAATAACAAGTTAGGCTATGAAGAAAGTTTGCAAATCAGTAGTTTTATATATATATATATTTTTAAGTAATTTATTTATTTTTGGCCGCGTTGGGTCTTTGTTGCTGTGCGGGGGCTTTCTCTAGTTGCGGCGAGCCAGGGCTACTCTTCATTGCGGTGCGCGAGCTTCTCATTGCGGTGGCTTCTCTTGTTGAGCACAGGCTCTAGGCACGTGGGCTTCAGTAGTTGTGGCTCATGGGCTCTAGAGCACAGGCTCAGTAGTTGTGGAGCACAGGCTTAGTTGCTCTGCGGCATGTGGGATCTTCCCGGACCAGGGATCGAACCCATGTCCCCTGAACTGGCAGGCAGATTCCTAACCACTGTGCCACCAGGGAAGTCCAATAGTTTTATATGTTATAATTTATAATTTATAAAATTAAGGTTATAATTTAACCTTATGCTTTACATTTCTCAAGTTATTCAAGGGTCTAGTATTTTATTGTACTTTTAGTAGAGTCACTAACAATTTTGCAAGCATATCTGAGCGAAAGAACAAAGAAAACTGAAAAACAGTAAAATAATGATTAAAATAGGACCATAGTAGTGAGATTGTTCTTTGCCCATTGGCTAAAATGTGATTTGTTGTTACTTTCTTTCCCTTTTAATGTTTTTGGATTTTAGCACTGATGGTTTACTTCCATATGAAAGAAAATAATTGAGGACAACTGTCTCTATGTTTTTGTTTACTGTAGTTTGGCTTTATGCAATTTTACCAGCATATGTTTTTCTAAATTCTTAAAATATTTTAGTCTAAAATCTACAGTAGATGTGTATGATTTACATTTACTTCTGGAAGGTATGCATGCATGTTTATGTATATGTTTATGTATATACATAATTATATATAATGTATATACATAAATATGTATAATGTATATATATTGTAAAGACCAGAAATAGATTAGAGAAATAAAATCATAATTGATTCAGATCTTGACATTCAGTTTAAGTACACAAAGGTTAATACATCTTATCATATCTTGCAAAGTATTCCCAATTCCCATATCTTTTGACAATTGGTTTTCTCTTATCAGTACCATTTTTACAAAAACATGTATTATCTGAGATATAAGAAAAGCATGTTACTTAAAATCAGATGTTTAAAATGAAGCTGTTGACTCCAAACCTTCTGTTAAAAATACATATAGAAGCCTTGGGTTTCTGTGTCCAAGGATGGTGTTCTGAAGGCATATTTAGAAGTGAATTATGAGTCACATTTAAAGGCCTATGCAATATCATGAGTTAGTATTCAACTTTAAGAATGAAGTCATGTTTCAGCCTATATCAGGGGAACAAAGCATGCACTTTAGATAATTTTATATGGCTCAGACAGGTTGACAATCACTAAAACTATCATGATACAGCTTGGTTAAATGATCCACTGATAAGTAAGTAATCAACACTCTACATGAGAAGCTGGGTTCAGTAACTTATGGCTCTTTACAAAAATTAATCTTATGTGGCAAATTTTTGCTGCCAGTGGAGATATTTAATATGTTTTACTTGTTCTTGGAGTGGTGCTACATAAAGTTTTGAGCTGTGACCTCAGTTATTAGGAAAAAAATATACTTGGCTGCTTTAAAGGCAACAACGTTGATTGAGTAGAATGACTGAATAATAAAAAGCAGAAACAGAATTCAGTAGGAAAGATGGTGGCCTTCCCGTTCTTTTTCTTCCAGCAAAGTGATTATGACCTTAAGAAACACCTACTGACCGTTGCAAGTGAAGAGGAAAAGATATAAAATCCTTTTCAATATTTCCTTTTCTAATTACTTCCACTGTGACTTTATCATATTCAGAGTAGATCCAGATACTCCCACCAAAGTTTTTTCTTATCAGTGGGTCCAGCCTTCTCTATGTTGTTCTCAAGTTAGCTTAGTTAAACTTACTAGGAAACTGTCATTTTGGTGTCTTTGCAACTACCCTTGATTGTTTTATAGTGACCAGAGTTATTTTGTTAATAATGGATCTGAGGTAATGGCCAAGATTTGAGAAATTGACTATTATGAGAGTTAAAAACATTTGGAATCCACAGAATTAGTGAAATAATTCTTATTATTTAAATTTAATACAAGAACTATTGTAGTATCGTAGTGAAAAGAAAAAGGTTTCCTATTTTATATTTGAGTATTTTAATTGAATCTTAAAGCATTTAAGTTTCTGCAAACCATTAATTTTGGCATTCTTTTCATGATAAATGCTATGTGTTTAGAAAAATCAATATTAAAATTTAGCTTCAACGAATTCATGAAGAGAAACATAATGAAATGTTGATATATTATATACAAAAGACAAATCCCTGATCATTTCTTTTTATGCAAATGCATTTGATTTAGACATAATTCCCCAACATCACCATGAATTTCCATCTGTGTAACCCTGATGTTCTTAAGCCTAAGAACAGTCTGCTGTTACCTCATGCTCTGGGCTATATTCACTCTGCATGTATGGAAACTGTGACTATCTTAACACTTTAGATGATGATATGAATAACAATTGTTTGTTGATTTTATTCTCTATCTCCCTGGATAACCTGCTGTCTGCAAAGGCTGAATAAGTGGCAGATAGCTTTTGTCATCCCTTATCCAAGCTGTACACTTGTAAGGAAGAGCAGGGATAATCGCCTCAATCTAATTAGGGGTTAAAAGAGGCCATGACTGTGATGTGGCAGTGAGACACCTTACTGTAGCAATCCTGTTTGCATTAGAAAAATAAGGTTGTCATATTGATTATTCAGATTGGTTTATATTGGCCAAGGCTCAATGGCTTGTATTGCAGCTGAAGCAGTTGAAGATCCCAGCTATTCACAGAAGACCTATGCCATAGCATATATTATATTGTTGCTTGTTTGCTAATTTGGGGTTTTAAGAGTGAAGACAGAGTTTAATCAGGCGATTTAAAGGTTAAACTGACCATCAGAAACTGAAATTTAGCTTCCACCTGTGCAATGATTATGTAAATACCAAATGAGTAAAGATCCAGTGACATTTTAGGTCTCTAAACTGAAGACATTATGTATCAATATAAAAGCATCATTTAGAACCAGTTTAGTCTTTTGATGATGCATGTTTTGATGGTAATTGATGTTAGTTAAAAGGATGTAGATTCTAAGACATCTGCCTTGCCTTCTCTCTTCTTGTTTCACTCCCCACTTCTCTTCAACCTATTCTCCTTTTCTTCACTTAAATATTTTGGACTTTGGATATGTTCTTGGAAGAGGAATAGTCATAGTGGCAGATAGAAACATGTGAAAATTTCTTGTACAAATCTTTTATCACTGTTTCTCAAATGTCCTAGCCAACTGTAAGTCCAGCTAAGTTGCTATGCATGGATAGCCTGTATTCTGATATACATATCGAATGCCTGTAGACATTGGATGCTTTTTATGAAACCTCCATTATAGAACCAATTTCTAAAATGAGGAGTTAATATAATAGCCCCCTCCAGCAGTAGTGAGCTATTTTTCTTTTGCTGTTTGCTTTCCCCTTTTTGAGTTATCACCATGATTCATGGAGTTTTTATTCAACATGTTTCAATCAGTTACAGTTGTTATTTTGTGGCTCAAATGGTAGCAGGTTTGATCATTAGGAAACTCTTCAAATTGGCTCTTGTGTCCTTTATACATGACTCCATTAGTTTTAAAATGATTCTTTATATTCTGTTTCAGTCTCATATTGAACATTTTTTGTCCTAGACCCTGGAATCGTCACTTATCCAAATAACTATGGCTCCTTTTAGTCAGAAATGGTATTTAAAGATCAAAATATGATGTTGGTAGTGTTACTAGGGATGTCATTGCTTTAGTTTGAAAACATACTATGTTTCATTGAATCTAAGATGTGGCCAACTGTAACTTTATGTACTACTAAGAAGGAACAAAAAAAACACTGCTTATTAATTTAAGATACCGTCTAATGCAAGATGCATCCTCATTACAGATATGTTAACATAGGATATGAAAATGTGCATCTTAGAATCAATGAAATATGGTGTACTAAATCATGAGTTCATATTAATATTTTAAAATAAAATTTAATATTACAGAATTTTTACATAAGGTTTAGTTTATTCATGTATTTTTTCTTTCAGTGAATGTGTTCCTAATAACATTAGCATAATTATTTATTTGCTTTATTGTATGATATGCATGAAATGGTTTTTAAAATAATGTTCTTGAGTATATAAAAAATTAATATAAAAAGTATAAATAGAACTTTATCATCAAATCCAGCAGTAAGTTAAAAAAATAAGCCAGGAGTTAAATGTGGCTTATTCCAGGAATACAAAGATGATTTAATATTGTGAAATTTCTTAGTATAATTAGCAATAGTAATAGGTCAGAAGAGTTTAGTGATGTCTACCTTTCTCCATTTCATTTATTTTTGATAATATAATTTATAGTTTAAGATCCAGACTATTGTTATTATGTGATTTTTTTTTTAAATAAGGTAAATTTTTCTTGAGGTGTAATTTTCATACAGTAAAATGTATATATCTTATGTATAGAATTCAGGAAATTGTAGCAGATACATTCACTTGTGTAACCCACACCCCATTCTTTTTTTTTTTTTAATAAATTTATTTATTTTATTTTTGGCTGCATTGGGTCTTTGTTGCTGTGCACGGGCTTTCTCTGGTTGTGGCGAGTGGGGGCTACTCTTTGTTAAGGTGCGTGGGCTTCTCATTGTGGTGGCTTCTCTTGTTGAGGAGCACGGGCTCTAGGCACACAGGCTTCAGTAGTTGTGGTGCACGGGCTTCAGTAGTTGCGGCACGTGGGCTCAGTTTGTGGCACACAGGCTTAGTTGCTCCGTGGCATGTGGGACCTTCCCGGACCACGGATCGAACCCGTGTCCCCTGCATTGGCAGGCGGATTCTTAATCATTGTGCCACCAGGGAAGTCCCCCACATCTCATTCTTTTTTTTAATTTTTATTTATTTATTTTTTTGGGTGTGTTGGGTCTTCGTTTCTGTGCGAGGGCTTTCTCTAGTTGCGGCAAGTGGGGGCCACTCTTCATTGCGGTGCGTGGGCCTCACTATCGCGGCCTCTTTTGTTGCGGAGCACAGGCTCCAGACGCGCAGGCTCAGTAATTGTGGCTCAGGGGCCTAGGTGCTCCGTGGCATGTGGGATTTTCCCAGACCAGGGCTCAAACCCGTGTCCCTTGCATTGGCAGGCAGATTCTCAACCACTGCGCCATCAGGGATGCCCCAAATCTCATTCTTTTAAAAACTTTTCTTGTACTTCTTCGCAGTCCGTCCCTGCCCCCACCCTCTGGAGTCAACCACTGTTCTAATTTCATTTACAATAGATTAGTTCTAGAATGTCATATAAATGGAATCATATAGTATGTACTCTTTTGTATTTGACTTCTTTTGCTCAGTGTAATGTTTTTGAGATTTATCCACATTGTTGCATGTATTAGCATTTTGTTCCTTTTATTTCTGACTAGTATTTCATTGTATGAATGTACCACAATTCGTTCTATTGAAGGATGTTTGGGTTGTTTTCACTTTGGAGCTATTATGAATAAAGCTGCCATGGACTTGTATAAATCTTTGTGGAACAAATGTTTTTGGCTCTCTTGTGTAAATACCTAACAGTGAGTTTTTGTCTTTTGAGAATAAAGCAGCTATGAACATTTGTGTGTATGTTTCTGAAGGGACATATGTTTTCATTTCTTTTGGGTAAATAGCTAGCAATGGAATAGAAGGATTATGTGATAGGTCTGTGTTTAACTGCTAAATGGTTTTGCACAGTTGTTGTTTTAGTTTACATTTCCATAAACAATGTATGTTCCAGCAAGAAGTTTCAGTTTTTGCATGCCTTTGCCAGTGTCTAATGGTATCAGAACTTTGAATTCCAGCTCTTCTAATAGAATTCAAGTGAGTTTTAGCTAATGATGACTAGTGATGTTGAACACTTTATTATATGCTTATTTTGCCATTTGTATATTTTCCCCTGTAAAGTATATGTTCGAGCCTTTTATCCATTTTTCAAAAAAGATTATTCATCCTTTCATTACTGAGTCATTGGAATTTCTTACATATTCTGGGTTAAATTCCTTTGTCAGGTATGTGTTGTGAATATTTTCTCCCAGTCTATGGCTTTCCTATTTATTTGTTACCCATGTTTTAAGATAAAAGGTAGTTTTATAATTGAAGTCCTATATGTCAGTTTTTTCTTTATGTTTAGTACTTGTACCTTTTTTGTTACATGTGAAAAGCTAGAATCCGCTTGTCAGGTTCCACAAAAACCCTTGTTGGTACCTTGATTGTATTGCATTGAATCTATCGATATGTTTGGTGGGAATTCATATGTGTAAGATATTATGTTTACTATGGACATAATATACTTCTTCATTTATTTAGGACATAAAAACTTCTGAATAAAAAACAATTGTTTTCTTCTATAAAGGTCTTGCAAGTATTTTGTTGAATTTATGCCTATCTACCTTATGTATTTATTGTATTTATTCCTAGTATCCTTGTCTTATTTGGGATTTGAATGGGAATTCTGCTAATATTTTTCCAGAGTATAATTTTATTCTGGTTTTGGGTAGATAACATTAACTGTTTAACAAGTTTTCCTTCTATTCCTTGTTGGATAAAATTTTTTAGAAATCATTTATTTACATATTTGATTTTTATCATAAATTTTTTCTACGTCAATTGAAATTATTTTATATTCTTTCTATTTTAATCTAGGAATGTGGTGAATAATATTAACTGATTTTTCTGTTATTAATCTGCCCTTGCATTCCTGAGGTGAACTCAACTTACTCAATGTGTTATCTTTTTCTATATATTACTAGATTTGGTTTGTTTATTTGTTTATTAGAATTTTTTTCTTTGTTTCTGGATGAGATTTGCCTGTAATTTTTCTTTCTCCAATATTAGTGTCTAGGTTATACTAGCCTTGTAAAATGTAATGGGGAAGTCTGGCAGTGGATGTTGATAGTGGGGAAGCTGTGCATGTGGGGACAGTGTGCCTTCCAATCAATTTTGCTATGAACCTGAAACTGCTCTAAAATGAAAGTCTATTAAAAAATCTAATGTTGAATAGTTCATCATTTTTTATTCTCAGGAAAAGTTTGTGTAGGATTGAAATTATATATTCCTTGAATATTTGGTAGAACTAGCCTATAATAAAATTTAGGCCTAGTATTTCCATTGTGAGGGGTTTTAAACTACTTATTCAGGTTTCTTTTAATGGTTATAGGACTATGAAAGCTTTCTATCTCATCTTAAATCTGTTTTTGTAAGATTTCCTTCTAGAAATTTGTCAGATTAATTTGTCTGAGCTTACAGATTTCTTCACATGATATTCTCTTATTGATTTTAAACCTCTACATCATTGATCTGTGCTCCATCCCCCTCTCCCTTTTAAATATTAATTCTGTCTATTGTCCCCTGCTCACTCTTCACTTCCTTTTTATATTCTTTATGAAAGAGAAACAAAAGCATCTCTGACTTCTTTGAAGATGACATTTTGTGCTAGATTATTTAGAACTCATTTTTAGAGGATTTCTTTTCCTGAATTATCTTTCTTTCCCACCCTAACTCTCATTCTGTTTTACATATGTCACACCACATACTGCATATTTCTTTTGACAGCACTCAAATCATTCTTCCTTATGGAATATGTAGTTTTAAAGTTAGATAGAAATTACGTTTCTTTTGTTATAGAAGTAAGCAGTATATGTTATACAGCATTCTGTTTCTTTTTTAATTTGAGTGGTGTTAGTATCACTACTGATGAGGAATGGTAAATGAATAAAGAAGATTTCTTTCTATTTAGACCTTCCTGAGTATTCTACTTGATAAGAAGAGTTTTAGGTAAAAAGTAAAAATGCTGAAAGAATTATTGCTTTAAGGACAAGACTTCTTGGATTGTATGTTCTCATCTTATAGATCTAGTTGTAACTGACTTTATTTCTTGGTCAGTATCATTTTACAGAAAGTACCAAATGTGATAATTAAAAGTTTATTAGGCTTTCATTTATCACAGTTGAACTGGCACATTTAGGCCTATTGGGAAATATATGATGGAATTTTTAGGATCATAGTGGCTAGGGAGAAAAAATAGGATACTCTGTATCTTAACAGTGTGCAAGACAGCCCATTCAAAAAGAAAGTTTGCCATCAAAAATGCCAGTGATACCTCTTTGAGAAAAATCAAGAGAGTAAACTACTTTTGCTAATATCGTGGAGCTCAGAATGCTGAAAGAGTAATTGAGAACCAACATGGTATACACTCATACAACCACCATCACATCAAGGTGGTGAATATTTCCATCAGCCACAGATGTTTCTCCTTGCTCCTCTGTAGTCCATCTTTCTCTCTACTCCAGCCCTAGGCAACTGTTAGTGTGCTTTCTGTCATTGTAAATTAGTTTATATTTTCTAGAATGTTATATAAATGGAATCACACAGTATGTACTCTTTTGTTTCTGGCTTTTTTCTTCTCAGCATTATGATTTTGCAATCATTCATGATGTTGGATGTATCAACAGTCAGGTCCTTTTGAACGATGAGTAGTATTCTCTTATCTAAATCTATCACATTTTGTTTTTATAGTCATCTGTTAATAGATATTTGAGTTGTTTCCCATTTTTGGCTATTACTACAGCTGTTATGAGTATTCAGATAAAGTTCTTTAAGTAGACATGTGTTTTCTTTACCTAGAAAGTGAATGACTGGCTTGCTTGGAAGGATTAGATTTAACTTTTTAATAATGTAATTATAATTGCCAAGTAATTTTCTTAGGGGGTTGTACCATTTTACATCTACATGACTGGTGTATGAGATCTCAAGTTTTCCAGAGCCTTACCAACAATTGATATTGTAGTTCTTTTTAATTTTGCCCATCCTCATGGGTTTGTACATGTATCCTGGTATGGATTTAATTTTCATTTTTCTGATGTTAGATAATGTTGAGCATCTTTTCTTTGTTTATTGACCATTTGTATGTCTTCTTTTGTGTAGTGTCTGATCAGTTTTTTTCCTATTAAAAAAAACTTTTTTTGCGATACAATCAACATACAATAAACTTCACAGATTTTAAAGTATGCAATTTGATATTTTTTGATTTTGTGTATTTACCTGTGACACTGTCATTACCATCAAGATAATGAACCTATCCTTCATCACCAGAGGCTTACTCATGTTCCTTTGTAATCCCTTCTTCCCTCTCTACTTGCTCTTCCTCATGCATTTACTGTCACTGTAGATTAGTTCACATTTCCTAGGGCTTTATATAAATATAGTCATACAGTATATATTCTTTTTGTCTGGCTTCTTTCATTCAGCATAATTGTTCTGAGAGTCATCTATGATGTTGCATGTATCATTTTTCTTTATTGCTGAATGGTATTCCATTGTATGTATATGAAGCAATTTGTTTTCTCAGTCATCTATCGATGGATATTTAGGTTGTTTCCAGTTTGGGGCTATTATAAAACAAGATGCTATGAAAATTCATGTACAGGTCTATTTATGGACATATACTTTCTTTTGTCAGTAGAAGGGCTGGATCATATGGTAGGTTTATGCTTAATTTCTAAAGAAATTGCCGAACTGTTTTCCAAAGTGGTTGTACCATTATACAGTTCTGCCAACAGTGCATGAATGTTCCAGTTACTCCACATCCTCATCAAAACTAGCTATGTGTGGTTAGTCTTTCATTTTAGACATTCTGAAGGGTGTGTAGTGGTACCTCATTATGGCTTTAATTTACATTTCCCTTATAACTAATTGTGTTGAAAATTTTTCATGTTCTTATTTGCCACCTGCATGTATTTCTTGATGAAGTAATCTGTTCACATCTTTTGCTCATTGTTTTTTGTATTGGGTTGTTTCCTTATTATTAAGCTTGGAGAGTTCTTTGTATATTCAAGATTCAGCTACTCTATTAGATGTATGCTGTAGCTTTTCTTCATTCACTAGGAGTGCCGTTTGAAGGACAGAAGTTTTTAGTTTTGATGAAGTTCGGTTAATTCATTTATTATTTTATAGATCATGCTTTTGGTATTGACTTAAGACATCTTTGCCTAACCAAAGGCCACAAAGGCTTTCTTCTGTTGTCTTCCACAAATTTTATACATTTAGGTCTGTGGTCTGTTTTGAGATAAAATTTGAGTATAGTATGAGTTATGGATCAAAGTTCATTTTTTCTTTTTGCGTATTGAAAATTCAGTATTTCCAGCATCTTTTTTTTGATGGGACCATCTTTCCTCTATTGAATTGCCTTTGTATTTTTGTAATAAAATCAGTTGTCTACAAATGCATAGGTATTGTGTTCTGCTGAAATGCTTGTCTATCTTGATGCCAGTACCACACTGTTTTGATTATTGTACCATTATAATACTTAGCATCATGTAGTCACAGCCTTCCAACTTTATTCTTTTTTCAAAGGTGTTTTTACTATCTTAGGTCCTTTGTATTACCATATGAACTTTGTAATCATCCTCTCAATCTCTACAAAGTACCCTGCTTACGTTTCGATTGGGATTGCATTGAATCTGTAGATCAATTTGGAGAGAATTAACATCTTAATGATACTGAGTCTTCTGAACCCCTCACAAGATATATTTCTCCATTTATTGAGGTCTCATCAGTGTTTTGTAGCTTACATTTTAGGGACCTATGATACTTTCTTTTTTCATATTTATCCTGAAGTATTTCATATTCTTGATAATACTGTAAATGTATAAATATATATTTTTTCAATTTCTGATTGTTTGTAGTATACAGAAATACAGTTGAATTTGGTATATTGATCTTGTATCCTGCCACCTCATTAAACTCATATCATTCTAGTTGCTTTTTTATAGATTCTTTAAGATTTTCTACATAGATGATCATATCTGCAATAAAGGCAGTTTTGCTCATTTCCAATCAGGATGCTGTTTATTTCTTTTTCTTGCCTGATTGCTCAGGCTAGAGCCTCCATTGCAACCTTGAATAGAAGTGGTAAGATTGGACATCCTTGTCTTGTTTCTGATCTTAGTCAGCATTCAGTCTTTTTCACCATTATGTGTGATGTTAGCTGGAAGATTTTGGTAAATGCCTTTTGTCAGGTTAAGGAAGTGCCCTTCTAGTCCTAGTTTGCTGACAGTTTTTTAGTGATAGATGTTGGATTTTGTCAAGTGCTATTTTTTGACTACTGAGATTATATTTTTTCCTTATCTAATTGTTAATATGGTGAATTACATTGATTTTCAAATATAAAACACTTTTGCATTTACAGTATAAAACTCTACTTGGTCATGATGCATTATCTTTTTTGTGTATTGTTGCATTTGATTTGCTAAAATTATGTTTATAATTTTTGCATCTGTCTTCTGTAAGGAATATTGGTTTGCAGTTTTATTTTCTTGTAATTTTCTTCATATTTGGTCTCAGGGTAATGCTGGCGTCAGAGAATGAGTTGGGAAGTATTATTTATTTTCCAATTTTCTGGAAGAGTTTGTATAGGATTGGTGTTCTTTCTTAAGTATTTGATAAAATCCAGGAGTGAGACCATTTGGACCTGGATTTTTCTTTGTGGAAAGGCTTTTGACTAAAAATTAAATTTCTTTAGTAGAGAAATTAGTAAACAAATTAGAGAAATACTGTTACTCAGTTTATTTCTTCTTGAGTGAGCTTTGGTAGTTTGTCTTTCATGTGGTTAGTTTATTTTACCTAAGTTATTGAATGTATAGACATAAAGCTGTTTGTAATGTTTCTTTTTATCCTTTTAATATCTGTGGAATCTATACTGATGTCACTTCATCTATACTGATGTCACTTCATTTATTCCTGATACTGATAATTTGTGTCTTCTCTCTTTTTTTCTCATCAGTCTGTGTAGAGGTTTATCAATTTTATTGATTTTCTCAAAGAACCAGCTTTAGGTTCATTGCTTTCCTCTATAGTTTTTCTGTTTTCTGTTTCATTGCTTTTCACATCAAATTGTATTATTTCCTTTTTACTGCTTATGTTGGGTTTAATTTGTTGTTGTTGTTTTAGTTTCTTAAGGTATAAACTGAGGCCATTGATTTTAGACCTTTTATCTTTTCTCCTATAGGTACTTAGTGCCAAATATCTTCTCCTTCAGTAGCATCCGCAGGTTCTGATATGCTGTGTTTTCATTTTCATTCAGTTCAAATAACTTCTCATTTCATTTTGATTTATTCTTTGACCAGGGGTTATTTAAAAGTGTGGTATTTAGTTTCCAGATATTTTGGGATTTTCTAGACATCTTTTTGTAACTCATTTCTAATTTACTTTCATTGTGCGAAGGAGCATACTTTGTATGATGTAAATCCTTTTAAATTTATTGAGACATTTTATGGCTCAGAATATGTTCTATTTTAGTGAATGTTTTGAAAAACATTGTGTATTCTGTTTGTTATTTCATGGAGTATTCCATAAATGTCAATTGGGTCAAGTTGGTTGATAGTGTAGTAACATCTGTTATGTCCTTGCTGATTTTCTTTCCACTTGTTCTATCAGATATTGAGAAGAAAGGAACTGAAATCTCCAACCATATTCTGGATTTGCGTGGATATTTTTGCAATCCAAAAATATTCTTAAAGCTTTGTTCTGGGATGCAGTTAATTGGAGAAAATTTGGTCCTCTTAGGTCTCGCTATTATGATATGTTAGGTGGGTCTGGAGAAGCACTCAGTCTTGTGTTAACTATTTCCCACAACTGAAGTATGCACTTGTTGAATATTCTAACCAGTGCTTTGTGCATTATGAGTTTTCCTTGTCTGATTTGGAACAGGCATTCTTTCCCACTTTGTGTGAGCACCAGGCTCTGATATACAATTCTTTGCGATGTGTGTTCCTTCATTACAGGCATGCACTAATTAGTACTTTGCTGAGTATACAAAGGGGATTCTCAGTAGATTTCCAGAGTTCTGTCTCTGTGCTACTCTCTCCTCTCCTGTACTCTGTGTTATAAACTGTCTAGCTGCTTTAGTCTCCATGGAATCTTAGCTCTCTTGACTCCTTAAATTGGGTCATTTGCCAGGCTCTACCTGGGTTCTATCTGTAGTAGTAATTTTCTTTTTCCCTGTAGTAATCTTTGTTTCTCTGAAGTTTCTCTTGTCTAATATTGATGTATTTATCCTAGCTTTTTCATTATTACGGACTGCATAGCCCATCTTTTTTCTGCCTTCTCTGTTCAGTCTTTGTTCTTTATATTTAATTTGAGGCTCTTCTTGACAGCCTTATGTTTTGGGGCCTTTTTTTTTAAATTCAGTTTTGACTGTGCCTTTTAATTGGATTGTTTACTTTTTTATTGTTTAGGTTTTTATCTAGTATAATTATTGATATAGTTGTGTATATCTCTTATTTTGCTTAGATTTGCTTCAATTATCACATACATTTTTTCTTCTTCTTTCTTGTTACTGAAATAATTTTTAGTATTTCATTTAAACTTCTTTGTTTTTCAAGCTGTATCTCCTTGTATTATTTTTAGTTGTTACACCGTAGATTACATCTTTAACTTATCCCATTAAAGTGCATCTTTAATTCATTCCATTCTAGTTCAACTTTTCCCATTTTACTTATCCCAAGCAATAGTGTCTTTATTTCACCTTCAATTTTGAAAGATAGTTTTTCTTGATATACAATTCTTGATTGACAATTTTTCTTTCATGACTTCAAATGCTGTTCTGGCTTTCATAGTTTCAGATGTAAAGTTAGCTGTAATCTTATAATTGTTCCTTTATGTAAAGTATTTTTGTTCTCTGGGCTTTTTCCTGTTTTCTCTTTATCTTTGGCTTTTAGCTGTTTTACTATCATGCATGTAAGAATGGTTTTCTTTATGTTTATCCCACTTGTTCAGTGAACTTTTTGCCTATGTAAATTTTTTTTCTCTTTCTTTCACAGCTGTATTGTCAAGAATTGAATAAACTTATTGCCTTAAAAATGTGGTCTGTTGGCAAAGAGGACATAGCTACTGGTGCAGAAGTGCACATTTAAGGAAAAATTTTACCTTTTTTTAAAATTGAAGTATAGTTGATTTACAGTGTTGTGCTAGTTTCAGGTATACAGCAAAGTGATTCATATATATATATATATATATATATATATATATATTTCCCCCCCACCACCACCACCACCTGACTCTTTTCCCTTGTGGGGGAACTTATTTCTTAAAATGTTCTGTTTGTTCATATCTTCCCTTCCTCTTGGTATTCCACTTACACATATGTTGGACTGATTGCTGTTCCATAGATCTCTTGAGGTCCTGTTCATTATCCTTTTTTTTTCCTTCTTTTTGTACTCCAGATTGGGTAACATATTGATCTATCTATAAAGTTCACTGATTTCTGTTTTGCTCTTTTCTATCATATCTTTTTTTTTTTTTAATATATTTTTGTCTGCATTGGGTCTTCATTGCTGTGTGTGGGCTTTCTCTAGTTGCGGCGAGCAGGGGCTACTGTTTGTTGCATTGCGTGGGCTTCTCATTGTGGTGGCTTGTGTTTGTTGTGGAGCATGGGCGCTAGGCGCACAGGCATGCAGGCTTAGTAGTTGTGGCACACGGGCTTAGTTGCTCTGCGACATGTGGGATCTTCCCGGACCAGGGCTCGAACCCTTGTCCCCTGCATTGGCAGGTGGATTCTTAACCACTGCACCACCCCGGAAGTCCCTTTTGTATCTTATCTTGACCTCATTTAGTGAATTTTAATTTCAGTATTTCTTTTAGCTTTTGAATATCCTTTTCAAAAAAATATAGTTTCTATACTGCTGTTGAGATTTCCTATCTGTTCATTCACTGACACTATTTTTTCCTTCAGTATTTGAACAATTTGTAATAGCTGCCAAGAAATCCCTGTCTGCTAAAATTATCAGTAATATCTGATTGACTCATAGTTTATGTTTACTTTTGTCCTATATGATTCACGCTTACTTAATTGTTTATTTGCATGTCTAGTTATTTTTATTTAAAAATTGAACATTTTAGCCACTCTGGATTCAGTTGTGCTCTTTTGGGGATTATTGTCTTATTTTGTATTGTTTTGTTTTTGCACGTTTCTCATTTGAAACTGCAAAATTTCCCTTCATGTGTCTCAGCAGTATCCAATATTCCTATATTGTTATGGTTTTCCACTGCTGCTTTGTCAATCTGGTTCTTGAGGTGGTTGGGGTAGTCTATTCTGTTCTTTGGTTGTCAGCCAAGAATTTAGGTTGAGATAGAGCTCATCTTGTCTGCTTTTCTTCTGTGGATGATTCCCTAATTTTCAGCTACTCTACTGACTTTATAATCTATACTTAGATGCTTCAGGTACATTCTACTTCAGTTTTCTCCCACCAGAGATGTTCATTGACTTAATGGGTTCTGGCTGCTGTAACAAAATACCACAGATTGAGTGACTTAAACAGCAAACATTTATTTCTCACAGTTCTGGAGACTGAAAGTATGAGATCAGAGTGCCAGCATGGTCAGTATCTGGTGGATGAGGACCCTTTTCTTGGTTTGCAGATGGCTGCCTTCTTCCTGTATCCTCACATGGTGAGGGAGGGCTCTGGTCTCTTTCCCTCCTTGTAAGGGCAATAATTCAATCATGGAGGATCTACCCTTATGACCTCATCTAAACCTAATCACCACCGAAAGGCTCCACCTCCAAATATGATCACATTGGAGATAAGGATTTCAACATATGAGTTTTGGGGGACCACACTCAGTCCACAGCACACATGTTTGGGGGATGCATTCAATTACAAAAAGCATCCAGTACATTTCTCTCTAATCTCTGTATAATGTTTTACTGGATTCCCACAAAATTTCCCCAACTCTGTGTAGTTTAGCTGTCAGCCAGAGATTTGGACAGAATTTATATTCAGACTTGGGTCATACTCCTTCTGTGATTCTCTTGCTGCCAGCATTTCCCCCTTTAAATTTCCTGTGCTCTTTTAGCCCTAAACTCTGAGCCTGGCACCTTGAGCTACAAGGTGGTGGTTTTCTGCCATTAAGTTTCTGCAGCCACAGCTATGATGGACAGGAGTGCCCTCATACCAGAAAGCCACAGAATGGTGATTATTTTCATTTCCAGGTGAAATTTTTGAGATTAAACTATTCTTGGTGGGTTTTTTGGATGTTGTCCAGTGTCTTTGAATAAATTTTTTTTACGACGTTTTACAATTTTTATCTTTTGGAAGTTTTGTTCCACCATTTATTTCTTCAGTTTCATTAGAGTTACTCTTAATGTTTTTTAAATATCTGTTTTCGATTATAATTGCTTTACAATGTTGTGTTAGTTTCTGCTGTACAACAAAGTGAATCAGCTATATGTATACCTATAACCCCTCCCTCATGAGCCTCCCTCCCACCCTCCCCAGGTACTCTTAATTTTAATCTTAAAATTGCATTGTAACAAAACCTTTAAAATAAAAATACTGTGACATGGAGAATTTTTACGCTAAAATTTTAATTTGTGTATCTATTACTGATAGTTTAAAAATGCATAGAATTCTTCAAAGAACATTTTATTAATCACAGTAGATTTTCTCTTTTGTTTTAAAAATTGAAAATATAATCTCTGAGGTATTTACCTTTCATTCAAAGTAATGAGTCAATAGCTTTGGAAATGATGGGATAAAAATTTTGGCTGAAGATTATTTTATGTTTCCATCTTCAAGAGACTTTTATTTGCTAAATGTTTCAGTCGTTTTTATGTAGAGATTTCTGTGCTTATGTGAGTGTATATAAATTTAGAAAGATTATAGTAAAAGTTTTGCTCCCTGGGGTATTGGGGAATTAATTTTTCTGGTTAGTTTTTTTTTTTTTTTAATTGCAGAGATTTCACTCTTTTAAAGTAGAAATTTTTCTCTTTTAAGTGTTTTTCCTGAATATGAAAATATATATGTTCATTATAAAATAATATCAGAATTATTGAGCAGAGTAAGAAAAGGCAATAAAAGTCACCCATAACACCTCTCACAAAAAAAGCTTGTTTACATTTTAGTAATATCGTAGTCTTTTTCTCAGTGTTTGTGTTTTTACAAAATTGACCTCGTACTGTATATATTTTTAATGTGTCTTTTTAAAGAGTACATTATGAGCATTTTTCTAAAATGATACTTTTAATGACTGTAAAAGATATCATTCCCTCATATGAATACACAGTATTTTCCCCTTTCTCTAGTCCTCAGTGTTCAGTCTTTAGCATTATTGAGTCTTCACCTCTGACTTAACCAGGATCCCATTATGTCAGCAACATCATGGTACAAAATTATTTTATATTTTTTATTTCTGTCTATTTTCTTAAGATTTCCAGGAGTAGATTGATAGGGCTAAGAGTACATATTCCTTAATTGCATCCTATAAAGGTTGTGGTAATTTATACACCCAACAGCACTGTATATGACGTTCATTTCCCCCAGCCAACATCTAAAAGGGTATGATTTTAAAGAAAGTTTTGCAACTCCAGTAGGCACCCACGCAAAGAGATATTTTATTGGGTTGATTTTTATTTCTTAAATATTATTATGGTTGAACATCTTTTATAAAGTAATTGATCATTTGTATTTTGTTGATGAATTGCCAGTTAATTTCTGTTTATTACTTTTGTTTGTGTTGTTCATATTTTTAATGTTACTTTGATTTTTTAGGAGCTCTTTATGAATTATGGATAATAATTTCAGATATGTTAAAAACATTCAAATGTTCCCAAATGATATTTAGAAAATGATTTCATTAGTTTATCTTATTATAATTGTGATAAATTAATATAATTAATATTCGTTTAACATGCATGATAAATAAGAATCATCTTGAGTAAAGTTTCATCATATTCTCAAAATTTGAAGCATTTTAAATATCTCATTTCTACATGCTAATTAAGTTTCTCTCCTCTCTATCTTATTCATTTGATAATGAAGTTTATTTTCCCCAACTACCATGCTTTGTAGCATTTTCAGTAAAGAGATTTCTTGTTTTACTCACTTTTAAGGAGTTACCTACCTGAAATACCTTATTTCTTTTGATACTTTGAAGAAATAAGAATACATTTCTTGACATTTAAAAGTATTTTATGAAGAACTTTTTTTAAGTAAAGAAATTAAAAGGGAATTATTTTGGAATGTCAGTTCATTGCAGTTATTCAGAAATTCAAATAAATTCTTTTGCCAGCATGAAAAAGTTGTCTATACTGTATGGTAATAACAATTTGAATGTTTATCCATTTTTATTCTTTTGAGATAGGTAAAGTTTACATGTGTTAGAAACATGTTTTATGGAATAGGTGTTCATTATTATAAAGATTGTAGGACTCTGGGTATCCTATTTCAAAAACAAAAGTTCTCTTTGCAAGTAGGTATTCCTGCAATTTGAAAACTGTATTTGTGTAAACAGAGGATTTTATTGTCAGGTGTCAGTGTAAGTAAAGGGCCACCGCATACATAATTCAGGGCACCAGGTTGCTTGTTGGAGCCTGTTTATGACTCTCCATAAGGCTTTTGTTCTAGGCTTGTGGTGTTCCTCAAACACTCTTCATCATTGTTCCCGTGGTTGATGTATAGGAGATGCCTCATACTCCCTGCTGCCTTTGCTGCTGTGTTTGCTTAGAGCTAACCCCAGGGATCTAATGAGGGAAAGAGCTGCAGCAGGGCAGCTTGAAGCTGAAGGATCAAACATTTCTACCTCCTGAGTTAACAACAATCCTGGAACCCAAAAAAAGGATAGGGTAGCCCAATGATAGGGTGACCCTAGTGTCCTCACTCTGTATGGGGACTGACTCACAATGGTAGACTCTAAGAAGAGTTGAGCTCTGCAGATAGCCTTGTGTTTGCAGATTTCTTTAGGAATTTCTAGTGTTGTCACCAGTTGGTTTAAAATTACACATTGTAGTCATGCATTTCAGTCATAAATTTATTGAGCATACCACAATACTCACTATTGACTTGGTGTATTTAATATGTCTGTTACCAGGGTTTTAAATTTGGAATAATAAAATGTGCTCAATATTATAGACATTTTAGAATATCATGTAAGCTTTTTCTTTGTACTGTGGATTTAACACAAGCTATTAATGGTTTAAATGTACTATTTTTCTTATAAAGCTTAAATTTTATTAAGAACTTTTTACAATATACAAATTCATGATAATTTTTTCATAATGACAAATTTTAGTTTAGATATTATTTTAAAATTTAAATATTAATGACCAGGTCTATCTGATAATGTAAAAGTTTCTAAATTACTTTCCCATAAATTTTTTACTCTTTTTTTTTCTTATATAAGGACAGGGATAGTTTTCTCCTTTTTGGTGCAAACCAACAGGTCAAATCTGAGTTTGGAAGAATTGATGAACTTGTGCTGCTGTAGAAAGGTGCCTAGTTAGAAGACTTCTCACTTGGTATAAAAGGATTATCCTTATGTGTTGTCTGAATTCATGAAGTCATCTGAATTTTAAAATTTAAGTGTGTAGTCTTTGCAGTCATAAACATGAGTGTTCTAACTTCTTAAACCCTTTGGATACAATATAAATGAAATTTTTTTAAAGTAATGATTTTAGAAGGACTTTTAACATTTGTAAACATTTGAATTTTAAAAATCCAAGTTTACCCCTGATAATTAGGGATTATAAAAGGATTAAAAGTCTTGGCTGGAGATTGTGATTTACATAGAAATATATAGCAATACTATTTCCTGAATTGAGGAGGTGGGTGGGGAAAGATTAATTGTTGTTTTTGCTAAATAGACCTGAATAATAAGTTGTAATTCATACGCAGATGGTTCTTGTAAATTTACACTTTGACTTTGGTTGAAATTGATAGATACAAAGTAGCATAAGCAGCCAGGGAAATGATTTTAATGTCCTTTTACTCTCATAGACTGTAGTGTGAAGTTGACCTAATTGTCTGTTCGTATGTAGTAGGTACTTAAATCCTTGTACTTTGTATTTTTCTTTAATTGAAATCAAAATACATTTTTTATGCAGTTTCCATATTTTTTCACAAACGCTTTACAAGTACCTTTACTACTTTTGTTAGTAAATAAGTTAAACCATGAAATAGTAAAAAGTTTTATAATGCCTTTTGATAAATACATTAATAAGGATATAGTTAGTTAAAACTTATTTTCATTGAACTAGGAATGATCTGGAAAGGTTTTTGTTTTGTTTTTTAATTATCCTTTTAAGGCATGCGTGTCACTGGAAGTAAAATAGGAGGAACTATGAAATTTTAAGCACCTGCATTTTATCCAGAATATAGGTGAGTAATCCAGGAAAGTCATGTGAGTTACCATGAGAGAGAGAGAATATTGGTTAATATTAGTCTTTTGTGTAGAATAGCATTATATTTGCCTAGCATCATTTTAATAGAGAATTTTTATTTAGTATGCATTGATAATTTAGAAAATGAAACTGGTTTTACACTTTTCTCATATGCCAGTTTTTTTATTTAAGGGATTAAGGGCATAAAGGAATAGAGGAAGTGAATGGACACTGATGTTTCAAAATATCTCATTTTGCCTAAAAGCAAGTACCGACAGATAAATGCCCATAAAGGGATTTCTTTCTTAAGCCCCGTGGATTCCCCCCCCCCCCCCGCACAACTTTTTGTGTGAGTTAGAAATGAAAACCATTCATCTAGTGCCCCAAAGAACGGCCTTATTGAATGGAATAACAGTGTAATGTACCATTGAAGGCAGGATTGAAAGTGATTATCTTGTTAACTCTTGACAGTTACCGCCAGCTTGAAATGGAACCGGCAGGCTTGATTTGCAAATGAATTAGAGCTTTTTCATTTTGTGCCAGGATCATCTTTTTATATTCTGATATGACAGATGCCATGTTCCAGGCTTTTGTTTTTCTTCGGGTTTATACTTGCAAATAAAAAACAAAAGATTATGATAGTCATTTTATTTGCATCTTTTCTCTTGGAGTTTATTCTTTGTGTAGAAATTTTTAATCTTATATTTTTCAAGAATTTGTTTGACTACTGTTGTTTTTATCAGAATTAAATTTGATTAATTTAAGTATGGTAGTAATTGGGTGAAAGAGAAGCATTTATTGGCTTTTAAGGAGTAGAAAATTATTCGCAAACAGAATATTGTGGTTAGTAAAAACGGAAACTTTTGGCTAAATTTAATAGAATTAACTTCTTTCCTTGGTAACTATTTTGATGTAACCTCAAACTTGTTGAGAAGTTTCAGTAGTGCAGGAAACTCCCATGTACTTTTTGCCCAAATTCACCAGTTGTTTACCATTTGCACCCCCTTTATCAGCCCTCCCTCCCTCCTCTGCCTTCCTCCTCTCTCTACACACATCTTTATAAATGTATATTTTTTGAACCAAAGGAGAATATATTAGAAATATTGTTCCCCATAGATACCTTCCCCATAAATACAACACAGATATTCTCTCACATAACCATGAGTAATAGCTTTTGAGAACTCAGAGTAAGAAAAAAAAAACTATTTTTTTTGTGTTTTTTCATCTTCTTATATTGGGAAGAGGTCAGTGTGAGGGTTATTTTTTTTAAATCCACAAAGTTATAATGCTTCTGTTTATATTCTTTAATCACCTTAAATAAATATGGTGATTTTAGTGCATTTGTTATATATAACTTATTAAACTAGAACCTTGTTTTTCTTGTCCACATACTTTTTATTATTGAAGGATTATTATACTTAAAACTTGTATGTTCCGTTTAATATAAATGTAGTAGTTAACATACCCCCCCATCGAGGTAATATGCATTTTCCATCCAAAAAGACCTTTATTTACATACACACACACATACTCATATTTTTATGGAGTTTTAAGTTGAATATCTTTAAATTTTTGCTTAAGGATTCAAAATTTAAAGTTCTGTAACTCTGGTTTTATTTTTCTTTGCAAACAGTTATATTTTGTTCTGCTGCATATATCTTAATAAAATACGGAATTTAAGGATAAATTATTCCTGATTTTACACTGTTGGCTTTCCAACATGAACATTGGCACTGAGGTCTGTTTCATAAAATGGGAACTCCAGGCATTCATAACATATCATAGTGATATGATGTGTTGAGAACCTTTATAAAAATGCCAGTCTTTTAAAGATATGATTAATTGTATTGTTAAGCATCACCAAGCTAAACAAGTGTTACCCAAAGCCTACTGTCTTTGAGTTACAGGATAATAGTCTTGAAGGGAAACTGTTTGGAATCAGTTGAGAAGAAAGCAGGAACATTTCTTTCTTTCTTTTTTTTTAAACATCTTTACTGGAGTATAATTGCTTTACAATGGTGCGTTAATTTCAGCTGTATCACAAAGTGAAACAGCTATACATATACATATATCCCCATATCCCCTCCCTCTTGCGTCTCCCTCCCACCCTCCCTATCTCACCCCTCTAGGTGGTCACAAAGCACCTAGCTGATCTCCCTGTGCTATGTGGCTGCTTCCCACTAGCTATTTTACATTTGGTAGTGTATATATGTCCATGCCACTCTCTCACTTCGTTCCAGCTTACCCATCCCCCTCCCCATGTCCTCAAGTCCATTTTCTAAGTCTGCATCTTTATTCCTATCCTGCCCCTAGGTTCCTCAGAAACATTTTTTTGTTTGTTTGTTTTTAGATTCCATATATATGTATTTGTTTTTCTCATTCTGACTTACTTCACTCTGTATGACAGACTCTAGGTCCATCCACCTCACTACAAATAACTCAATTTCGTTTCTTTTTATGGCTGAGTAATATTCCATGGTATATATGTGCCACATCTTCTTATCCATTCATCTGTCGATAGAAACTTAGGTAGCTTCCATGTCCTGGCTATTGTAAATAGTGCTGCAATGAACATTGTGGTACATGACTCTTTTTGAATTATGGTTTTCTCTGGGTATATGCCCAGTAGTGGGATTGCTGGGTCCTATGGTAGTTCTATTTTTAGTTTTTTAAGGAACCTCCATATTGTTCTCTATAATGGCTATATCAATTTACATTCCCACCAACAGTGCAAGAGGGTTCCCTTTGCTCCACACCCTCTCCAGCATTTATTGTTTGTAGACTTTTTGATGATGGCCATTCTGACTGGTGTAAGGTGATACCTCATTGTAGTTTTGATTTGCATTTCTCTATTGATTAGTGATGTTGAGCATTCTTTCATGTGTTTCTTGGCAATCTGTATATCTTCTTTGGAGAAATGTCTCTTTAGGTCTTCTGCCCATTTTTCGATTGGATTGTTTGTTTTTCTAATATTGAGCTGTATGAGCTGCTTGTATATTTTAGAGATTAATCCTTTGTCAGTTTCTTTGTTTGCAAATATTTTCTCCCATTCTGAGGGTTGTCTTTTCATCTTGTTTATGGTTGCCTTTGCTGTGCAAAAGATTTTAAGTTTCATTAGGTCCCATTTGTTTATTTTTGTTTTTATTTCCCTTTCTCTAGGAGGTGGGTCAAAAAGGATCTTGCTGTGACTTATGTCATAGTGTGTTCTGCCTGTGTTTTCCGCTAAGAGTTTTATAGTGTCTGGCCTTTCATTTAGGTCTTGAATACATTTTGAGTTTATTTTTGTGTATGGTGTTAGGGAGTGTTCTATTTTCATTCTTTTACATATAGCTGTCCAGTTTTCCCAGCACCACTTATTGAAGAGGCTGTCTTTTCTCCATTGTATATTCTTGCCTCCTTTATCAAAGATAAGGTGACCATATGTACATGGGTTTACCTCTGGACTTTCTATCCTGTTCCATTGATCTATATTTCTGTTTTTGTGCCAGTACCATAGTGTCGTGCTTACTGTAGCTTTGTAGTATAGTCTGAAGTCAGGGAGCCTGATTCCTCCAACTCCGTTTTTCTTTCTCAAGATTGCTTTGGCTATTCAGGGTCTTTTGTGTTTCCATACAAATTGTGGAATGTTTTGTTCTAGTTCTGCGAAAAATGCCATTGGTAGTTTGATAGGGATTACATTGAATCTGTAGGTTGCATTGGGTAGTATAGTCATTTTCACAATGTTGATTCTTCCAATCCAAGAACATGGTGTATCTCTCTATCTGTTTGTATCATCTTTAATTTCTTTCATCAGTGTCTTATAGTTTTCTGCATACAGGTCTTTTTTCTCCTTCAGTAGGTTTATTCCTTGGTATTTTATTCTTTTTGTTGCAATGGTGAATGAGACTGTTTCCTTAATTTCTCTTTCAGACTTTACATCATTAGTGTATAGGAATGCAAGAGATTTCTGTGCATTAAACTTTGGGGTTTTTTTGTTCTGTTTTCTCCAATTGCTTTAGGTGTAAGGTTAGGTTGTTTATTTGAGATTTTTCTTATTTCTTGAGGTAGGATTGTATTGCTGTAAACTTCCCTCTTAGAATTGCTTTTGCTGCATCCCGTAGGTTTTGGATCGTCGTGCTTTTATTGTCATGTTTTTCTAGGTATTTTTTGATTTCCTCTTTGATTTCTTCAGTGATCTCTTGGTTATTTAGTAACATAGTGTTTAGCCTCCATGTGTTTGTGTTTTTTACGTTTTTTTCCCCTGTAATTCATTTCTAATCTCATAGCGTTGTGATCAGAAAAGATGCTTGAAATGATTTCAATTTTCTTAAATATACTGAGGCTTGATTTGTTACCCAAGATGTGATCTATCCTGGAGAATGTTCCGTGCGCACTTGAGAAGAAAGTGTAATCTGCTGTTTTTGGATGGAATGTCCTATAAATATCAATTAAATCTATCTGGTCTGTTGTGTCATTTAAAGCTTCTGTTTCCTTATTTATTTTCATTTTGGATGATCTGTCCCTTGGTGTAAGTGTGGTGTTAAAGTCCCCCACTATTATTGTGTTACCTTCGATTTCCTCTTTTAGAGCTGTTAGCATTTGCCTTTTGTATTGAGGTGCTCCTATGTTGGGTGCATATATGTTTATAATTGTTATATCTTCTTCTTGGATTGATCCCTTGATCATTATGTAGTGTCCTTCCTTGTCTCTTGTAACATTCTTTATTTTAAAGTCTATTTTATCTGATATGAGTGTTGCTACTCCAGCTTTCTTTTGATTTCCATTTGCATGGAATATCTTTTTCCGTGCCTTCCCTTTCAGTCTGTATGTGTCCCTAGGTCTGAAGTGGGTCTCTTGTAGACAGCATGTATATGGGTCTTGTTTTTGTACCCATTCAGCAAGCCTGTGTCTTTTGGTTGGAGCATTTATTCCATTCACATTTAAGGTAATTATCGATATGTATGTTCCTATGACCATTTTCTTAATTGTTCTGGGGTTTTTTTTGTAGGTCCTTTTCTTCTCTTGTGTTTCCCACTTAGAGAAGTTCCTTTAGCATTTGTTGTAGAGCTGTTTTGGTGGTGCTGAATTCTCTTAGCTTTTGCTTGTCTGTAAAGCTTTTGATTTCTCCGTTGAATCTGAATGAGATCCTTGCCGGGTAGAGTAATCTTGGTTGTAGGTTCTTCCCTTTCATCACTTTAAGTATATCATGCCACTCCCTTCTGGCTTGTAGAGTTTCTGCTGAGAAATCAGCTGTTAACCTTATGGGAGTTCCCTTGTATGTTATTTGTCATTTTTCCCTTGCTGCTTTCAATAATTTTCCTTTGTCTTTAAATTTTGTCAGTTTGATTACTGTGTGTCTCGGTGTGTTTCCCCTTGGGTTTATCCTGTATGGGATTCTCTGCGCTTCCTGGACTTGGGTGGCTGTTTCCTTTCCCATGTTAGGGAAGTTTTCGACTATCATCTCTTCAAATATTTTCTTGGGTCCTTTCTCTCTCTCTTCTTCTGGGACCCCTATAATGCGAATGTTGTTGCGTTTACTGTTGTCCCAGAGGTCTCTTAGGCTGTCTTCATTTCTTTTCATTCTTTTTTGTTTATTATCTTCTGCAGCAGTGAATTCCACCATTGTGTCTTCCAGGTCACTTATCCATTCTTCTGCCTCAGTTATTCTGCTATTGATTCCTTCTAGTGTGGTTTTCATTTCAGTTATTGTATTGTTCATCTCTGTTTGTTTGTTCTTTAATTCTTCTAGGTCTTTGTGAAACATTTCTTGCATCTTCTCGATCTTTGCCTCTATTGTTTTTCCGAGGTCCTGGATCATCTTCACTATCATTATTCTGAATTCTTTTTCTGGAAGGTTGCCTGTCTCCACTTCATTTAGTTGTTTTTCTGGGGTTTTTTCTTGTTCCTTCATCTGGTACATAGCCCTCTGCCTTTTCATATTGTCTGTCTTTCTGTGAATGTGGTTTTTTGTTCCACAGGCTGCAGGATTGTAGTTCTTCTTGCTTCTGCTGTCTGCCCTCTCCTGCCTCTCTGACTCTGTAAGGAAGTTCTTAGGGTGGAATTTCAGATTTAATTTACTGCGCCCTCCACATCCAGCCCCACATAGCAACACTCTTCTTGGCACATAGTAAATGTTCAGCAAATATTATTGAATGATTGAAGTGCATGTCCCAAGCAGGTTGGTGCTGTGGCCAGGGTGTCCTGTCTGCACTGAACTCAGTGGCCCAGGCTAACAGATGCTTCATCTCGGTATCTATAGCAGACATTGGTAAGTAGCAGTGGTTCTTTTAGCTGTCACCTGCTGGTGTTGGAGGGTCTCCTGCAGAGGCAGGGGGTGGCTGTGGGTCACTGTGGGGACAAGGACACTGGCAGCAGAAGTTCTGGGAAGTATTCCTTGGCATGAGCCCTCCCAGAGTCTCAGGACCATTTCTTAATATTCCGTCTTTTCACTCTCTTATCCCAAATTTCATTCTCTCTTCCTCCATTCCACACCACCACCCCCCCTGCCACAATCTCTCACTCTCATGGTAGTTGGGTTGGTCCATGTATGCATGGTGTTGTATTATGCTTTTATGATATGTTTAAGTTTGATATTCCTTTATATAAAGGGTGACCATTTAATACATTGTCCTGACTTTGATGCTTTAAAAATGAAAGGAGGTGCTGTTAATAGTTCGGCCATGATGTGAGAAATAAACCAGAACTTCCGCAGGCAAAAAGAGGATGCATGGTTCGTCACCTTATTTCCATATCCCCTTGTGCAAAGTGTATTGTTGCTCATTTTACCATGATAACATGATACAGATTTAAATGTTAAAATTTTTGACATAAGCATAGTTGTGAACCTATAAAGTAACTTAAAATTTGAAACATTCAGAATGCTTTTCAGTGTTGCCCAGTTTGAATCCTTAAACTATTTATTTTATAGTGTTTGCATCTTTTAAGAATTTTATTTAGTTGCTCTATAATAGACAAATAATATCCCTATAATGCATGAGATTTAAACACTCTCTTTTAATGTTTAGAATTATGAATTTGGAGGATAGCTGAATTGCTGAGAATGTTTTTGTGATTTTATATAGTCCTGCTTATAAAAATTCAATGCCTGTAAAACTGATTTTTCAATGTGATGCCAAATTATCTTTAATTAATGAAGAAAAAGCCATTTTTCTCCTGTGTACTAGAATGTTTCTTACTGATTATGCTAAGTTTAGTTTTTAGGTGGAATAATTAACATTTATCTTTTTTCATGTTACTCCTCCTTTCTCAGACTTTCACTGTTTATATAGAATTGAATTGTTGCCATGGTATAATTTCTATCTTTTAGTGTGGTCTTACAATTATTTCTTTTGCTTTTATTTCATTGTTTTGTAATCATTTTTGTAGTTTTTTTCAGCCAATATTTTTTATTATGTAAAATTAAGAAAATTCTTATATTTTTTGATATGTAAGGTAGAATAAAAGCAGATAGGAGAAGTTGACTAAGTTCTCAACTTTTAAATTTAGCTGTATATTGTTGCATCTTCCTTTCTTAATTTGTATCTATCATTTGCAGTTTGGGTTCTGAAACCCTGTTAATATTGTCAGTGGTGCTGTCAATTATCATGAAATTATCAAAATAGTAAAAAACAAATCTCCATTTACCTCTATCTATCCCTACGTTTCCCCAAATCATAATAACCTCATATGGATTGATAGCTTGAATACAAGTGGAATTTAAGTGATTTAAATCAGGGGTCAGCCAACTTTTTCTGTGAAGGACCAGACAGTAAAAATTTTAGGCTTTGTGGCTAGGAGGCAAAATTGAGGGTATTATGTTACTATTTATATAACAGGAAGGGAAATAAAAATCTACAATTTTATTGCCAAATGTGAAATAATTATTTAGCAGAATTTTTTGTAATACAAGTGTATGAATGAGAAGAATGTAATTCTTCAGGGAGGGTAGCATTAAACTTAATTGAGGTTCAAAGGTAGTGTTCTCTATTATCAAAATTGATTATAAACATTCATCTGTTATTCCTGGTTTGTAATTAGATTTTAAATAGTTCATCTTTGAAAATGCTTTTTTTTACAGCGATAGGTACTGCTGAATAGTATCACAATCCATGAACACATGATTTTAATTGAACATTGTAATTACTTGGAATACATTTATAAAATTCTATTAGATTCTTTTCTTGACGTTTGTCTTTTAGTTATTACATTGCAGATTAATCACTTTCATTTGGAGTGGAAGCTCCTCAATTGCACAGTTGAATGGGTTTGGAAATATGGAAGTTTTCTTTGCACTTGCATCAAGGTTGGAAAAATACTAGAGGAGCTTTAGTTTGAGCTTGGAAAATATACTTCTTGGAAGATGTGTGGGAATGGAGGTCTTGCATTTGTTTTAACTTTTGACAGGACGGGAAGTATTGACATTACTCTGTGACCCAAACAATGTTAGTTGTTTTTGAGGTGACTTTAATGCCGTGTAAGTTTTGCATGTAAACGTTGTGCGGCCTTGTAATTTTTGGTTGAATTCATTAGAAAACGTTATTAAGTCTACACCTAAAGCCAATTTCCAAAGCCATTGATGTTCACTAAAAGTGGTTTAGGGCAGTTCTTTTCATTTCATTTCCTTTCTTATGAAAAATCACAATAAAACTTTACCACTGTTAAGACATCAAAGTGCTGTGTGTATTAGAGAGATCAGGATATTCAGCTTCTATTTCTGTCAAAAATTCACAAAACTGACAATGGACAAGTCCACAAGAGTAAATGAGGTTCACTGGTTCAATTACACATGATACATTCAAATATTTTCACAAAGTATTTGCTGATGAATAATACAGTGAATAATCATAGGCTTTAAATTTTCACGTAGGCTTACATTTTTACAAGCTTTGTAAATTTGTCCAACTAAACATCGTTTGGTTCTGTACCTATTTTTAACCACCATCCTATGTAACTTATCTTAGCAGATTCCATATCAGCTGGTACTGAATTAGTGTTTCCTCAGTTTTCTTGAAAATATTCTCATGTTCTACATAGACTACTCACAGAGGGCAGTAATTCTTCAGTCACTTCAAATTTAGTGCTGATTCAAAATTATTTGCCTTGTCTTTGACTGTTGATGATACTCCCTCTGTCCTCAACTTTCAAGCGACTGTTCTTGCTGAAAGGCTAATAGTTTTAATAAGTATTTTTTTCTCCAGACACATTCCTTTGCCTGCTGCAGGCAAAGATGATTTAATCAACTCAATCGTTAAACGGCTTTCATTGATTGGCTAACAAACACAGCACTAAGAAACTCATTTGTATTTTTTATTTTTGTGACGAAACTCAGCTGTGATGAGTTATTCCCTTTTAAATTTTCTAATTTTTTCTGACTCTTACTTTCCTGTGTGTTGGAAATATTGTGAAGGCTGCTTAGTTTGGTAGTGTCAACATATGTTGTATTCATTCAGCATGGCTATAGTGTCATTGTATAATAAACACAATGCATTGCCATTTAATTTGATAAAATAATCTACACTCCACTGTGCCTTACAAGCATGTCATTTGAAGTCTTCCTCTCTCTTCTTTTCTGGTTTTGACATGATTGGTATACAACTGGTATTAAAACAAAAATTAAATGTCACATTACAGCAATTTATGAAGCTCTTGAAACTCTGTTGAGTTATACTGCATCACTGTGATATTCGTGCTCTGAGCAGCAGTGCAAACCAGAGAAGAGTACCACATATGATCTCTGTTATGACAACTCAGCTGCTGTTGTAGCCCTAAAGCAGCCATAAAAATAGATACAAGAATGAGTGTGGTTGTGTTGCAACAAAACTTTAAGTATTGACACGAAAATGAACTTCAATAATTTTCACATATCACAAAATATTTTTATTTTTTCCAACCATTTAAGGCTATAAAAATTATTCTGACTCGTGTGCTGTACAAAAACAGGTGGCAGGCTGGTTTTGGCCCATGGGCCACAGTTTGTTGACCCCTGATTTGGACTTTCGGCTCAAGAGAATAGTTGGCAATTCTTTAAATTCTCTATTGGCCGACAAATACTACTATTAAATATCTGGTGGAAAGTGCCTATGAATTCAGTGTTAGTTTTTATTTTATGCAGGTGAATATAAAACCATTTATGGTAGGAAAATAACTCCTAGAAGACTCTTCTTTTGTCCTTTCACCTTATATGAACTACAGAAAACAAAAGTTTTTCTTATATGCAAGGCTATTTCAAGCCTTTAGGACTTACCACAAACCATTCCCTCCTGTGTACATGTAACTTGTCTTCACTGAGCTTAGATTCTATTAGAAAAGACTAAAGTAAACAAACATAGATTATGTGGCACTGTTGTGTAGCTTCTGTAATCAGTGGAACTCTGGAAAACCAGGTTATGAAAATGATCAGGAGTTAAGACTGCTATATCATGGTATCAGTATACTTAATATACAGGCACTGGCACCACCATCACCACCAGCACTGCTGCCACTGGACTTGAATTCCATTGCTACTATCACCTAGAATAATCTTTGTATTCTTGTCTTTAATTTACTCTTGATTCAAAGTTCCTAGGATAATCCCGGTCTTCCTATATTTGCATTACTTTGGATTCATAGCTCACCTAAATTGGAATAGTATTCAGATTCTGGGTAGCTTGGAATGCATGAGAAATAGACTGAAGAAGGGTGTAGTGAGTGAGCATAACAGTGAAATAAAATGAAGGAAGAATTCCCTGACCTTCTACACTAGATCTTATATTCCTATTATTCTATCTTATAGGTTCCTGTATTATTTCTTCACAGTACTTTTTAATGTTATGCATGTCACAGTTACTAATTTATATATTTGTGTGTAAGTTGTGTGTGTTTCATACCTATCTGTAAATTCCTTGCAGCCCTTGCAATCTGCTTTGTTCATATTTGTATCCCTGATACCTAGCACAGAATTTGACCCAAAGGTTGTGCTCAGTAATAATGAGTGACTAAATGATGTAGGTAGGAGGGTCAAATCATGATGGCTTCAATGGAAAGGCATGGAAGAGTTTTGAGCAGGGGAATGATGTGATTCATATTTACATGATTAGACTGTCTCTTTTGGGGTAGGTGGATGGTAGGGAAACAACAGTGGAAGTGAGGAAAATAATTAGGAGGGAATTAAGACAGACTATGCCAGAGGTGATGGTAGGTCAACTAGGATGGTGACAATTGATAAGTAGAGAGAAATAGTTTCTATGGTTATTTAAGAGGTAGAAGCAATAGGACTTAGTGACAGATTACCTATGGAGAGAGAGAGAGAAGAAAATAAAGAGGTTGATTCCTAGGTTTTTGGCTTGAGGATAAATGATGTGACTCCTTTTTGAAATAAGAAATATTGAAAAGAATCAGATTTGAAGGAGGAACTTAAGAGTTCTTTTTTGGGCCAATTGAGTATAGATTTTTGTTTTTGATTTTTGAGGCATCCAAATAGAGATGTCAAATAGATAGCTGGATGAATGGATCTGGAGCTTCTGAAGACTATGTGATTTTTATTGTTGCTGTTATTGTTATTTACCTATGGGTTGCTATTAATGCTGTGCATGAAGGCAAGATTGATTGGGAAGAAAGTATAGGACAAGATGAGGGCCTAGCCTTGAGGAGCTCTAACCTTTGATGGCTGGCGAAAGGAACATGAACCTACAAAGGAGACGAATCATTTTTTGAAAAAAGGTTAGAAACCTGAATGATGTAATATCATAGAAGACAAGTGAGGAGAGAGTGTGCAGGAGGGAGAGTTTGACAGTTTCAAATGCTCCTGAGAAGTGTATAAAGACAAGGATGATACAATGGCCTTTGGACTTGGTAACATGGAGAAACCGCTGATGACTTTAGCAAGAGAAAATTTCGGATGTGTTAGGAGGTAGGAATGTGGAGACATAGTGTCTATGTAGTCTTTCAAAAAGTTTGAGGGAAGCAGAGAAGTAAGTAGGATGGTAGCTGAGGAGTCCAGCTCCAGGCCAAAATTCTATGTGTGATCTTTTAGACCCAACCATAAAGCATTCTTGTTCCTAGCCCAGGGGCTTCCATTCAGAGCCCTCCTTATTTGCGATCTGAAGTACTTTTCTGTACTTTGATTCAGTACTTTTCCATTCCTAGTCCTTCCCCCTTTCCCTCCCTATGGTTCACTGGTCCATAAAGAGGCAAGAGCCTTTTGCTCTGGGTTCTTCAGCAGTGAGACAACCATTCTCCCTTTCACCTCCTCCCACCCCCCGCCACCTGCACCCCCTCCTCGCCCCAATGCATCCACCTGACCCTCGCCCATGCTGTTCTTTGAGGGAAAAATGGAACATTAGGCTCTTTTTTGCCTCTTGGTTGCACTGTTATAAGAAAGTAAATAAAGCTTTGATTGTTACTTTCAGTTTGACTCATTGTCCTAACTCACAGCCTTAACCCCTGATTGCTCCACAGCAGCAGTACAGGGTGGGAGAAAGAGAACAGATAATTGAAAGAGTATGAAGTCCTTGAAGAAGCTAGAGGAGCTGATTCCAGAGGCCTTGCGGCTGGAATGGCCTTTGTTCAAAGGAATCTCAAGCATCACCTCTATGAAATATTTCCTGGACTCTGCTGTCCACAGTTTCTACCTTTTCCCCACCCTCTTAGTCCCCCAAGAAACACTCTCATGAAATTAGAATTCTAATGTAGCATTTATAATGCTTTGTTGGGCTATTTCCTTCTCTGCTTTTCCTAATGAGACCTTCCAATTCTAATTTTGTGAACATTAGCTAATGTTAGTGATATGTAAATAAATTGTTTTAGTTAACCATATCCCAAGACCTGAAGACTTTTCTCTTTAATGTGTGGTTTTGGGAAAGTTAGAGTTTGATTGACATTGAACACCAAGAATCTATACTTAGCAAAAAGCTTCATGTGGTAACAAAGCAGAAGGTTTACTTAAACAAATACTTAACTTGGGGAAAGGATACAGACATAGAAGCCACATAAAATAAGTATTGAATGTGTAAGCGCTAGACTACGGAGAATTTTCTGTAAGGGCAACACAGTTGACCTTGGTAGCCACAGATTAATATTCTGTCTGTTCAAAGGGAGCCTGTGTTGCATGCGAGAATTTGTAATTTTCATGTGTCATGATATTAAGGCATATGTGCAGGATGATGTTCAGGAGTCATGTCACTTAGCTGGTGAATGAGACCATTTGACTGCTCAGCATTTTATCTCAGAGTGGCTTTGTTTCTTTCTGATCTTAATGATTTGAGTAATGCTCATGAAGAGTCTGCATAGTAATAATGATGTTGATAATAATTAGTAATATGTGCTAAGAGTAATCTGCCAAGCACTTTACATGCATTATTACATTCACAACTTAGGGTACTTGGAAGTTTCTAGGACTTATTTATTGAATGCAAGGAGTGACTGTATGTTTAGAAATGTACGAAATTATTATGAACATAGTAGAAGGGAGTTTGGTTCTAGTACAGTAAATGTATAGAATTTGAAGATGTATCAAGGAAGCGGAAGACTGTTTTAGGTAGATGAATGCAGGAGCAAAAAAGAAATCATAGAAATGATAATGGACTGGTCTGAGAAGAGGTATATTTTGGATAGTAGTAGAAAATTATTAGCCAGATATTATAGGTTGTAAAGCAGACAGAGACATGAACTTGGGGTTTGAAGACATTAATGTTAGGGAGAAGAGTGCTGGAGGAATTTTGGTGTGAAGTGCTAGGAACCAAAACTAATGTAGAGTGGGAAGGAAGGGAATGTGGCAGAACTTGGACCAATCTGGATCAATTATTGAAGGGCTTACCATTTCCATTTATCTCATGCATTATGGACATAACTATGTCCATTAGCTCTATTCCAGTTTCACATTCTCCAATGCTAAATTTAATTCATCTGTATCTTATATATTCATGTATCAAATTTAGAAAGATTCTATTAGTATTAAACACTGTAGAGAGTTTAAAGATGGACAGAAATGTACACTGAGTCTTTAAAGCGAACACTGACGGTAACAGGCATGTACACAGATAATTTATGGATCTTTTTCAAGGGTAGAGAGAACAGGGAATGTGTGGGTTCAGTATAGACCTAGCCTTATTTTATCTAATACAGCAGGCAGCATTTCTATTGAAAAAGAAAAAGTATGAGCTTTGGATCCAGATAGAGCAATTTTGGCCATCTTAGCAAGTTACTATCTTGCCTTAAGTAAGTTACTCTACTCTAAGCAGATCTTTTATTTACAAAATGAGGATAATGTACTACTCCATAGAGCTGCTGTGAGGATTCTTTATAAAAAATACTTTAAAAAAATTAGACCAACAGTAATGTGTTTTCATGGAAGAAATTTTGGAAAACACATAAGGAAAGCATTAGAATGAACATAAAAATCAGTCAGAATCCATTGTTAAATATTCTTAACATTTTAGTTTGTAAGCTTTCAGTTACACGTAGATACAAACACATATGTACTCATATTATACACATGCATGTATAAAACTTTTCTTTTAACAACTATAACATCATACCATACTGTAATAGGCTCTTTTTAAAAACTCAATATGCCATAAGAGCATTTTCATGGAAATATACAACTACACCATAATTTTTAATGGTATATGGTTTTCTGTTGTAGGGATATTATCATGTTTTATTTCACAGTTTGCCATTATTGGGCATTTAATTTATTCCAAGTTTGTTGTTGTTGTTACTTGTCTTATATTAAATACAATGGAGTGATTAGTATCTTGTGACTCTTAACACTGGGTTAAGCCCAGAGATGTAGAACCTTCAGGTCAAAGGCTTTATGTATATTATTGAAAATGTGGAACATTTCCTCTTGTCCTCTGGAAAACTTGTACTATTTTCTGCTCTCACGGGTAGCATATGAGGGTCCTGATTCCTCATACCTTTGCCAGCACTACAAACATTATCATTTGTTTTCATCTTTGCTTGTTTCCTAGGTGAAAAATGGCATTTAGTTTTATCTTGCAGATCTGTGCACTATAATATTTCCCTGAATGTTTGTTAGCCATTTATACAGATTTTTCTTTTTGTGAATATTGTGAGAATTCAATGAGATTATAAGTGTAAATGACCAGGCTCAGCACCTGGTATATATTAGTCTATCATTAAGGGTCAGTGTTCTTTTTTACTTAAATCCTTACCCCTTTGCAGCTTCTTTCCCAATCATAGTTCTAGTAGGAGAATACTGTAAAATCTTGTTTCATTGTTAAAGTTATTGCTTTTACAGATAGACAGTAATAAATTCTCTCTTGATTAAAATTTGGGCAGTGAACTTGGGCTGCCTGGCTTCACATCTGCCTTTTAATAGCTGAGCGGTATACTGTGTGATCTGCTTCACCTCTCTAAGCCTCAGTTATCTCATCTATAAAGTAGGGATAATAATTTTATCTCTTTATAATAAAGTTATAAGGGTTAAATGAGCTAACTGATGTAAAGCACTTACTACAGCACTTGGCATATACTGTTCAGTATTTCCTCAGAGGTGGAATCTCTAAGAAGGTCAGTTTACTTAGATAATATGATCAAAGATTTAAGTGCTGAGAAGTGCAAAGAGATCTTTAGGAAATGGCAAATTGTTAGATTTGAGGAGACTCTTGAATTATAGGCTGAGGAGTTTATTTTGATTCACTAAGCAAAGAAAGAATTTTAGTACTGTAGTTTTATTTCCTACAACTGTTAGGTGCTTACCAGATTAAAATCATACCTTAGTTTTTTGTTTCCTTTTAGAGTATCAGTGTAGTTACAAAGGAGAACATCAGAGGGAAGAGAAAAAGCATCAGAAGACTTCAGTAATTGAATAATCAATTTCTGAGTTATTGGAAGTTTGCTTTTCTTAGGAAAAATATACATGTGTTGCACTTTCTCTCAGTTTTAGCAGCTGAAGACATTAGTAGAATACTTACATGTATTTATTATCTTCTATTTAGAATTGTTTACTTTGTTACGTATAGGTAGATACTGCTTGTAGGGAGCTGTAGGAACATTATTTTATGATAATGAACTTCCTTGAAAGTAGAAATTTATATTTAATTGTATTTAAATATTATAAATGATAACTATACTTTATATTTAAGTACAAATTTATATTTATGCAAATGTAATAAATATATAAATTTAAATTATTTAGGCTTAAGTACTGGAGAAGAAATATACTGGTTTATTTCCCCTTTTAAAAATTGTTTACCCCAGTCCTCCATGAGAAATAAACATAACATAAAATTCATAAATGATTTTTAAATCTAATGATCAATTATTCATTTTTAAAACCTAGTTTTTTTTTATTGAAGTATAGTTGATTTTCTATATATATATAATATATATATATTCTTTTTCAGATTATTTTCCATTATAGGTTATTACAAGATACTGAATATAGTTCCCTGTGCTATACAGTTGGTCCTTGTTTATCTTTTTTTTTTTTTTTAAACCTCTTTATTGAAGTATAATTGCCTTACATTGGTGTGTTAGCTTCTGCTTTATAACAAAGTTAATCAGTTATACGTATACAATATGTTCCCATATCTCTTCCCTCTTGCATCTCCCTCCCTCCCACCCTCCCCATCCCACCCCTCTAGGTGGTCACAAAGCACCGAGCTGATCTCCCTGTGCTATGCGGCTGCTTCCCACTAGCTATCTATTTTACATTTGGTAGTGTATATATGTCCATGACACTCTCTCACCCTGTCACATCTCACCCCACCCCCTCCCCATATCCTCAAGTCCATTCTCTAGTAGGTCTGTGTCTTTATTCCCGTCTTGCCACTAGGTTCTTCATGGCCTTTTTTTTTTTTTTTTTTTTTCCTTAGATTCCATATATATGTGTTAGCATACTGTATTTGTTTTTCTCTTTCTGACTTACTTCACTCTGTATGACAGACTCTAAATCCATCCACCTCATTACAAATACCTCCATTTCCTTTCTTTTTATGGCTGAGTAATATTCCATTGTATATATGTGCCACATCTTCTTTATCCATTCATCTGTCGATGGACATTTAGGTTGCTTCCATGTCCTGGCTATTGTAAATAGAGCTGCAATGAACATTTTGGTACATGACTCTTTTTGAACTATGGTTTTCTCAGGGTATATGCCCAGTAGTGGGATTGCTGGATCGTACGGTAGTTCTATTTGTAGTTTTTTAAGGAACCTCCATACTGTTCTCCATAGTGGCTGTATCAATTTACATTCCCACCAACAGTGCAAGAGAGTTCCCTTTCCTCCACACCCTCTCCAGCATTTATTGTTTGTAGATTTTTTGATGATGGCCATTCTGACCGGTGTGAGATGATATCTCATTGTAGTTTTGATTTGCATTTCTCTAATGATTAATGATGTTGAGCATTCTTTCATGTGTCTGTAGGCCATCTGTATATCTTCTTTGGAGAAATGTCTATTTAGGTCTTCTGCCCATTTTTGGATTGGGTTGTTCGTTTTTTTGTTATTGAGCTGCATGAGCTGCTTGTAAATCTTGGAGATTAATCCTTTGTCAGTTGCTTCATTTGCAAATATTTTCTCCCATTCTGATGGTTGTCTTTTGGTCTTGTTTATGGTTTCCTTTGCTGTGCAAAAGCTTTTAAGTTTCATTAGGTCCCATTTGTTTATTTGTGTTCTTATTTCCATTTCTCTGGGAGCTGGGTCAAAAAGAATCTTGCTGTGATGTATGTCATAGAGTGTTCTGCCTATGTTTTCCTCTAAGAGTTTGATAGTGTCTGCCCTTACACTTAGGTCTTTAATCCATTTTGAGTTTATTTTTGTGCATGGTGTCAGGGAGTGTTCTAATTTCATACTTTTACATGTATCTGTCCAATTTTCCCAGCACCACTTATTGAAGAGGCTGTCTTTTCTCCACTGTATATGCTTGCCTCCTTTATCAAAGATAAGGTGACCATATGTGCGTGGGTTTATCTCTGGGCTTTCTATCCTGTTCCATTGATCAATATTTCTGTTTTTGTGCCAGTATCAAACTGTCTTGATTATTGTAGCTTTGTAATATAGTCTGAAGTCAGGGAGCCTGATTCCCCCAGCTCCATTTTTCGTTCTCAAGATTGCTTTGGCTATTCGGGGTCTTTTGTGTTTCCATACAAATTGTGAAATTTTTTGTTCTAGTTCTGTGAAAAATGCCAGTGGTAGTTTGATAGGGATTGCATTGAATCTGTAGATTGCTTTGGGTAGTAGAGTCATTTTCACAATGTTGATTCTTCCAATCCAGGAACATGGTATATCTTTCCATCTATTTGTATCATCTTTAATTTCTTTCATCAGTGTCTTATAATTTTCTGCATACAGGTCTTTTGTCTCCTTAGGTAGGTTTATTCCTAGATATTTTATTCTTTTTGTTGCAATGGTAAACGGGAGTGTTTTCTTAATTTCACTTTCAGATTTTTCGTTATTGGTGTATAGAAATGCAAGAGATTTCTGTGCATTAATTTTGTATCCTGCTACTTTACCAAATTCATTGATTAGCTCTAGGAGTTTTCTGGTAGCATCTTTAGGATTCTCTATGTATAGTATCATGTCATCTGCAAAGAGTGACAGCTTTACTTCTTCTTTTCCGATTTGGATTCCTTTTATTTCTTTGTCTTCTCTGATTGCTGTGGCTAACACTTCCAAAACTATGTTGAATAATAGTGGTGAGAGTGGGCAACCTTGTCTTGTTCCTGATCTTAGTGGAAATGGTTTCAGTTTTTCACCATTGAGGACAATGTTGGCTGTGGGTTTGTCATATATGGCCTTTATTATGTTGAGGAAAGTTCCCTCTATGCCTACTTTCTGCAGGGCTTTTATCATAAATGGGTGTTGAATTTTGTCGAAAGCTTTCTCTGCATCTATTGAGATGATCATATGGTTTTTCTCCTTCAATTTGTTAATATGGTGTATCACATTGATTGATTTGCGTATATTGAAGAATCCTTGCATTCCTGGGATAAACCCCACTTGATCATGGTGTATGATCCTTTTAATGTGCTGTTGGATTCTGTTTGCTAGTATTTTGTTGAGGATCTTTGCATCTATGTTCATCAGTGATATTGGCCTGTAGTTTTCTTTCTTTGTGACATCTTTGTCTGGTTTTGGTATCAGGGTGATGGTGGCCTCGTAGAATGAGTTTGGGAGTGTTCCCCCCTCTGCAATATTTTGGAAGAGTTTGAGAAGGATAGGTGTTAGCTCTTCTCTAAATGTTTGATAGAATTCACCTGTGAAGCCATCTGGTCCTGGTCTTTTGTTTGTTGGAAGGTTTTTAATCACAGTTTCAATTTCAGTGCTTGTGATTGGTCTGTTCATATTTTCTATTTCTTCCTGGTTCAGTCTCGGCAGTTTGTGCATTTCTAAGAATCTGTCCATTTCTTCCAGGTTGTCCATTTTATTGGCATAGAGTTGCTTGTAGTAATCTCTCATGATCTTTTGTATTTCTGCAGTGTCAGTGGTTACTTCTCCTTTTTCATTTCTAATTCTATTGATTTGAGTCTTCTCCCTTTTTCTCTTGATGAGTCTGGCTAATGGTTTATCAATTTTGTTTATCTTCTCAAAGAACCAGCTTTTAGTTTCACTGATTTTTGCTATTGTTTCCTTCATTTCTTTTTCATTTATTTCTGACCTGATCTTTATAATTTCTTTCCTTCTGCTAGCTTTGGGGTTTTTTTGTTCTTCTTTCTCTAATTGCTTTAGGTGCAAGGTTAGGTTGTTTATTCGAGATGTTTCCTGTTTCTTGAGGTAAGCTTGTATTGCTATAAACTTCCCTCTTAGCACTGCTTTTGCTGCGTCCCATAGGTTTTGGGTCGTCGGATCTCCATTGTCATTTGTTTCTAGGTATTTTTTGATTTCCCCTTTGATTTCTTCAGTGATCACTTCATTATTAAGTAGTGTATTATGTAGCCTCCATGTGTTTGTATTTTTTACAGATCTTTTCCTGTAATTGATATCTAGTCTCATAGCGTTGTGGTCGGAGAAGATACTTGATACGATTTCAATTTTCTTAAATTTACCAAGGCTTGATTTGTGACCCAAGATATGATCTATCCTGGAGAATGTTCCATGCGCACTTGAGAAAAATGTGTATTCTGTTGTTTTTGGGTGGAATGTCCTATAAATATCAATTAAGTCCATCTTGTTTAATGTATCATTTAAAGCTTGTGTTTCCTTATTTATTTTCATTTTGGATGATCTGTCCATTGGTGAAAGTGGGGTGTTAAAGTCCCCTACTATGATTGTGTTGCTGTCGATTTCCCCTTTTATGGCTGTTAGTATTTGCCTTATGTATTGAGGTGCTCCTATGTTGGGTGCATAAATATTTACAATTGTTATACCTTCCTCTTGGATCGATCCCTTGATCATTATATAGTGTCCTTCTTTGTCTCTTGTAATAGTCTTTATTTTAAAGTCTATTTTGTCTGATATGAGAATTGCTACTCCAGCTTTCTTTTGATTTCCATTTGCATGGAATATCTTTTTCCATCCCCTCACTTTCAGTCTGTATGTGTCTCTAGGTCTGAAGTGGGTCTCTTGTAGACAGCATATATATGGGTCTTGTTTTTGTATCCATTCAGCCAGCCTGTGTCTTTTGGTGGGAGCATTTAATCCATTTACATTCAAGGTAATTATCGATATGTATGTTCCTATTCCCATTTTCTTAAATGTTTTGGGTTTGTTATTGTAGGTGTTTTCCTTCTCTTGTGTTTCTTGCCTAGAGAAGTTCCTTTAGCATTTGTTGTAAAGCTGGTTTGGTGGTGCTGAACTCTCTCAGCTTTTGCTTGTCTGTAAAGGTTTTAATTTCTCCATCACATCTGAATGAGATCCTTGCTGGGTAGAGTAATCTTGGTTGTAGGTTTTTCTCCTTCATCACTTTAAGTATATCCTGCCACTCCCTTCTGGCTTGCAGAGTTTCTGCTGAAAGATCAGATGTTAACCTTATGGGGATTCCCTTGTGTGTTATTTTTTTTCCCTTGCTGCCTTTAATATGTTTTCCTTATATTTAATTTTTGACAGTTTGATTAATATGTGTCTTGGCGTGTTTCTCCTTGGGTTTATCCTGTATGGGACTCTCTGTGCTTCCTGGACTTGATTAACTATTTCCTTTCCCATATTAGGGAAGTTTTCAACTATAATCTCTTCAAATATTTTCTCAGTCCCTTTCTTTTTCTCTTCTTCTTCTGGGACCCCTATAATTCGAATGTTGGTGCGTTTAATGCTGTCCCAGAGGTCTCTGAGACTGTCCTCAGTTCTTTTCATTCTTTTTTCTTTATCCTGCTCTGCAGTAGTTATTTCCACCATTTTATCTTCCAGGTCACTTATCCTTTCTTCTGCCTCAGTTATTCTGCTATTGATCCCATCTAGAGTATTTTTAATTTCATTTATTGTGTTTTTCATCGTTGCTTGGTTCCTCTTTAGTTCTTCTACGTCCTTGTTAAATGTTTCTTGCATTTTGTCTATTCTATTTCCAAGATTTTGGATCATCCTTACTATCATTATTCTGAATTCTTTTTCAGGTAGACTACCTATTTCCTCTTCATTTGTTAGGTCTGGTGTGTTTTGACCCTGCTCCTTCATGTGCTGTGTGTTTTTCTGTCATCTCATTTTGCTTATCTTACTGTGTTTGGGGTCTCCTTTTCACAGGCTGCAGGTTCGTAGTTCCCGTTGTTTTTGGTATCTGTCCCCAGTGGGTAAGGTTGGTTCAGTGGGTTGTGTAGGCTTCCTGGTGGAGGGGACTATTGCCTGTGTTCTGGTGGATGAGGTTGAATCTTGTCTTTCTGGTGGGCACGTCCACGTCTGGTGGTGTGTTTTGGGGTGTCTGTGGCCTTATGTTTTTAGGCAGCCGCCCTGCTAATGGATGGGGCTGTGTTCCTGTCTTGCTAGTTGTTTGGCATAGGGTGTCCAGCCCTGTAGCTTGCTGGTCGTTGAGTGAAGCTGGGTCTTGATGTTGAGATGGAGATCTCTGAGAGATTTTTGTCATTTGGTATTACGTGGAGCTGGTAGGTCTCTTGTGGACCAGTGTCCTGAAGTTGGCTCTCCCACCTCAGAGGCACAGCCCTGATGCCTGGCTGGAGCACCAAGAGCCTTTCATCCACACAGCTCAGAATATAAGGGAGAAAAAAATAGAAAGAAAAAAAGAGGATAAAATAAAATAAAATAAAGCTATTATAATAAAAAATAAGAAAAAAATTATTAAGAGTAAATGTATTCAGAAAAAAATTTTTTTTTAATTTTTAAAAATAGATTTATTAATTTTTTATAGTAAAAAATAAGAAAAAAATGTTTAAGAAAAAAATTTATTAAGAAAAAAAATTTTAATTTTTTAAAATAAAAAATATGAAAAAACTTATTAAAAATTTTTTAATTTCTAAAAATAGAAAATACGAAAAAAATTATTAAGAAAACATATATTAGGAAAAAAAAATTTTTTTAAGTAAAAAAACAAAATGGACGGACCTAACCCTAGGACTGATGGTGAAAGCAAAGCTATACAGACAAAATCTCACCCAGAAGCATACACATATACACTCACAAAAAAAGGAAAAGGGGAAATTAATATATCCTGCTCCTAAAGTCCACCTTTTGAATTTGGGATGATTCGTTGTCTATTCAGGTATTCAACAGATGCAGGCACATCAAGTTGTTTGTGGAGCTTTAATCCGCTGCTTCTGAGGCTGCTGGGAGAGATTTCCCTTTCTCTTCTTTGTTCGTACAACTCCCAGCGTTCAGCTTTGGATTTGGACCCGCCTCTGCATGTACGTCGCCTGAGGGCGTCTGTTCCCCGCCCAGACAGAACGGGGTTAAAGGAGCAGCTGCTTCAGGGGCTCTGGCTCACTCAGGCCGGGGGAGGGAGCGGTACGGAGGAGGCGGGGCGAGCCTGCGGCGTCAGAGGCGTCGTGATGTTGCAGCAGCCTGAGTTGCGCCTTGTGATCTCCCGGGGAAGTTGTCCCCGGATCACGGGAGCCTGGCAGTGGCGAGCTGCACCGGCTCCCGGGAGGGGCAGTGTGGAGAGTGACCTGTGCTCGCACACAGGCTTCTTGGTGGCAGCAGCAGCAGCCTTAGCGTTTCCTACCAGTCTCTGGGGTCCGCGCTGATGGCCGCGGCTCGCGCCCGTCTCTGGGGTCCGCGCTGTTAGCCGTGGCTCGTGCCCGCCTCTGGAGTTCGTCTAGGCGGCGCTCTGAATCCCCTCTCCTTGTGTGCCGCGAAACAAAGAGGCAAGAAAAAGTCTCTTGCCTCTTCGGCGGCTGCAGACCTCCTCTCCGGCTCCCTCCCGGCTCGCCGAAGCATGCCAACCCCTTCAGGCTGTGTTCACGCCGCCAACCCCAGTCCTCTCCCTGCGATCCAACCGAAGCCCGCGCCTCAGCTCCCAGCCCCGCCTGCCCCAGCGGGTGAGCAGACAAGCCTCTCGGGCTGGTGAGCGCTGCTCGGTGCTGAGCCTCTGTGCGGGAATCTCTCCGTTTTTCTCTCTGCGCCCCTGTTGCTGTGGGATCCGCGCTGATAGCCGCGGCTCGCACCCGTCTCTGGATTTCGTTTAGGCAGCGCTCTGAATCCCCTCTCCTTGCGCACCGTGAAACAAAGAGGCAAGAAAAAGTCTCTTGCCTCTTCGGCAGCTGCAGACTTTTTCCCGGACTCCCTCCCGGCTAGCACCAAAGCCTGAGCCTCAGCTCCCAGCCCCCGCCCGCCCCGGCAGGTGAGCAGACAAGCCTCTCGGGCTGGTGAGTGCTGGTTGGCGCCGAGCCTCTGTGCGGGAGTCTCTCCGCTTTGCCCTCCGCACCCCTGTGGCTGTGCTCTCCTCCGCGGCTCCGAAGCTTCCCCCCTCTGCCACCCGCAGTCTCTGCCCACAAAGGGGCTTCCTAGTGCCTGGAAACCTTTCCTCCTTCACAGCTCCCTCCCACTGGCGCAGGTCCCGTCCCTATTCTTTTGTCTCTGTTATTTCTTTTTTCTTTTACCCTACCCAAGTACGTGGGGATTTTCTTGCCTTTTGGGAGGTCTGACGTCTTCTGCCAGCGTTCAGTGGGTGTTCTGTAGGAGCAGTGCCACGTGTAGATGTATTTCTACTGTATCTGTGGGAAGGAAGGTGATCTCTGCGTCTTACTCTTCCGCCATCTTGCCCCAGTAATTGATCTATCTATTTTATATATAGTAGTGTGTATCCATTAATCCCAAATTCCAAATTTATCCCTCTCCCCCTTTCCCCACCAAAGGCATTTTTAGATTTGGAGAGTATAGGGGAAAGTGGGACTATGGAGGGTAAATAAGAGGTAGCTTGGAATTTGCATATGTATATTCATCTAACCATACATGTTGGTCATCTTTTGTCCCCCAGCTTACTTCCTTTCAGTCTGTATTCTGCTTCTGGCCATTGCTTCAGCAAACAGCTGTGTGCAGGTGTGGTCTGACCATGCCTCACTCAGCTTCATCACTTATCTCCTGCCTTCTGCCCTGGGCTTCCTGTTGTAGTATGGGAAGGCAGTCTGAAGTGCTAGGGAGTTAACACTCTGTGGGGCAAACTTGAGCTGGGGGATAAATACTTCTCTCTTGCAATTTCAGACAATTATGAGACACATAGTTCTTCAGAGGATCTTCAGCAAGACTGAGTTCCCTCCCCAAAGCATAACAGAAGCATAACAGCTTAATAACACATGCTTGGTTTAGTTGTTCCTCCTTCCCTATTTCATTCTTCCAGGTCCTTGTCTTCTGAACTCGGTGGGGTCATTCTCCCAAATAAACCACTTGCCTGCAAGTCCTTGTCTCAGACCCTGCTTTTTGGGAGAACTAAAGCTAAATGATGAACACATTTCAGATGTATTTCAGAATTTTAAGGAGAATAGACAGCTTCTATTTTTTTGAGCACCACTGATGTGCCAGGTTCTATATTTTTTTAAAGAATAAAGATTAATTTTAATTTCCATTAAATTAACACATACATACAGTTTAAGAGGTCAGTAGCACAACATGGTATAATTAAACAATAATCCCCTATTGTCTCTCTGACTGCTGTTATCCCACTTCGCAGAGGCAGGCAAGTTTAATTCTTGGTAGAATCTCTCCATTGTTCTAAATATCATCAATTTGTCAATTTCAGGCATTATTTATTAAAAGCCTATAATGCTGGATGACATTTTAGTTGTTTTACAGTCCCCACCCCACCTGTTCTACCATCTTATAATTATTTTTTATTGAATTATGACCCGTGTTTACATTAATATGACTATATAAATATCATTCATTGATGATCCAAGTACTATGGCTCCTTGTATACGTTTTTGTTTCCTAGAGTATGTAGCCATTTCTCATGCCTTTTTTTTTTTTTTGTATTTCCTGTCCCAGGCTCAGCCAGGCCTGCTGTAGAACTGTCACTCTGGGACTTCCTTCCCCCTTCCTCTTGGGACTGTTTCTCTTCACAACTCTTCTATGATGTTTTCCCATTTTCTGGATTAAATGTCCTCCACTTTGTTCGTTTACTTCCTAATTTTTTGATCATCTGTTCAATAACATCTTAAACAAGGATGGATGAATGGAAGTCAAAACATAACATAACATAAAATTCATAAATGATTTTAAAATCTAATGATCAGTTATTCTTTTTTTATATCCTAGTTTTATTTAGAATAAGAAATCAAACAACTCAAATGTCGAACACTAATGGATATGTTAACCTATTGTACATCTATGAACAGAATAGTATGTAAACAGTAAAACTATTATATGTAAATATATTTATTGACATCTGAGAAGCTGTTTTTATAATATATAATTAAGTAGTGAAAAAACCTAAGCTATGTACTTAACAAATCAACGATGATTCCATATTTGTAAGAAAAAAGTGTGTTTGTGTGTACACATACGAAGGGAGGAAAAAACTAAAATACGTTGAGGTATTATCTTGGCTGGTGGGATTTCAGGTGATTTTTATTTTCTTCTTCATTAGAACCAGATGTGATTTTGAATTTTTCTATAATAAGCATTTATTATTTGTGGGACTGCTAGTCCACATGGCACCTTTGTGTGTACTAGGAAAAGCTGTCCCTTCTTCTGGTGGTTGCAGTACCACACCAGGATGCACTGCTTGGCCAGGACATATAGCTCTTAGCTTCTACTGCCCCATTAGGTTTTCCTTTCTTCGCCACATCCCCCCTGCCCCATACTAAACAACAGGCACAACAGTACATGATAGTCCAGAAAACTTACCTAATAAAAATTATTTAAAATTAAAGACTAAAAGAAATATGACCTTTTAATACATCTACTCTGGGCAGGCTACTCTCCTTACTTGACCTCTAACAGGTCATGTGGGACCTTTGGGCTTGCTCTTCCTGCCTCTTCTTTTCTGCTTACCAACTCTGCTCAAAGGCAGTCAGTCCTTCAGGATCCAGATAAAATTACCCCTCCTCGTTTAAATATTTCCCAACCATTCTAACACATATGGCAATTTCTCCTTCTTCTGAACTTCTCTTGAACCTAGGTCAGGAACATGGACTGAAGGGAGTGGTGATGAATAGGTTGTACCTCACTTGCTAACTGCAGACAACTGGCAGTGACTCCTTAGAGCACAGTGTTTAGAAAGATTCTTGAGCTACATTTGGCCTCAGTGGGAAAGAAGATTGTCATTGATTATGAACCTTAGTGCTGCATGTGGAAATAGCAGATAAGTAGCATGTTCACATGCAGTTTCACTGCCTGGCTTGGATGTTAACTATTTCATGCATTAGTCTTGGTTTGACAATACAGTTTAAACATCCAAAGTACTTTTTGTTGATGATATTTGTTTATTTTGTTGTTATTGTTTTTATTATCCACTCAGAATTTAACACGGAGCCTAGGTATGAGGGTGCTCAATAAATATATTTCTGTTGCTCTTCCTTCATTTTTGATGTTCCAGGTCTCTTTCTAGTATAATTTCCCTTGGTCTGAAGCACTTCCTTTAGCAATTCTGTTAGATCAGATATACTTGTGATGAATTCTGTTAGTTTTTCTACATCTGAGACTGTTGTCTAGAGCATAACTTTAAAAATATTGAAATCTCTTTTCTTTCCCATGTAGGCCCTTTCTGTGACATGCAGAACTTCTTTACCTGAATAACTGTAAATAACTCATGATACATACCAACTTAATGTTCACCTTCCCATTGGAATAAGCTCAGTGTGTATCATAAGTCCTCAGCTGTTTAATATGTTCAGTTTAAACTTGTCCTGATGTAATGGATGCTCACTAATATTTGTAAAACTAATTAAAGAATCTTAGAACAGTACACATAAAGTTCAGTAACCATAGTACTTGTCTGTGCATATGATTTATGAGTTCTAGAGCAGAATTTATTGCAAATAATAATCAGTCAGATCAATAACTACTTGTTAAAAACAAGTGTCTGAAAACTACCATTGTGAACTGTGGTAACCAAAGAATATACACTTAGATCCACTAATTTGCAAGATATTTTCCAGTCAGGGGAAAAATGCTGAGAATTCTAACCAAACCTAGTAAGTTAAAACTAAGAATTCTAGTTTGGAACTTAGTGGTGATAGTCTGTGTTTTTGTTACTGGAGTTAAAATGTAAAAAAATCAGGTAATTAAGAAATTATTTTTGCTTCTTTTCAGTGTACTTTTTAATTCTGCCTCCTTTCAGAGAGATCAGGATAGAAGAATGTTCTTATGTCAAGATATACATGGTATTTTTATTGGATGCTAGCCATTGGGCCAAGCTCTTTATGCATTTATTTGAAAAGTAGACTGACTTTCATTTATAGGTGTTACAGTTGAAACAGATTTTAAGGTGGCTAAAAAAGCTAACATCTGTAAAGATGTTTCTTGATTTTGAAAGTAGAATACAGTCCATTATTTAGTCTGTCATATTGAATGAGTAATTATTGAGTGACTTATATATGCATGCCGATTATCTTTTTAATCCTTGATTTGAATTTAAGAATGGCAAATTAGAGAAAGTATATATCCTGACAAAGTTATTTAATTAAGTAGAAGAGTTGGAATTTGAACCAAGTTTTTCTTAGATTTATAGTATTACCAAAGTTTTCATTCATAACGTTTGATACATAACAGAAAAAGTTCTTATACATGTGAAAATTTATCAATTATAATTTGAGATAGGAGATGTATATATTTTTATAACTCAGGCTTTTAAAAACTTTGACTGCCATTATAAAAAAAAACAGCTCACATAGATTTTTGCTTTATGAGAAAGAGTACAAAATTAACTGTAATCTTATCTCTTATAGCTGTAGAAAACTACAGCATACTAATCTTTTAAAAGTGAATAATATGCTTAGTTCATAACCAAAATACCTGTAAAAATTTTTATTACTTAAGAGTTAAACTCTGTTTTTCATAATTATTGTATATGTGCGTATTTTATGTGGGTTAATACATATATCAATACATTACTGGTTATAAATACATTTAATCTTTTATTTCTTGGTCAGTGAAATGAGACATTAATGCTACTTTATTTAGTTACATGTATTATAGTTTCTATTTTATAACTAAATACTCACTGTATTTTGGCTTGCTTTATGAAATAGTTTTGGATTATATTTATTTTGTTACTTTTCTACTTCCCGCCCAAAAAACTTACTTTTCTTTTGGATGTCTTTTGTTTATTTAATATGTTGTAAAATATTACTGTTATAAGTAAATTCATAATAGATTTTAGATTGATTTAATAGGGAATGAAGAGAAAAATTTGCTTTTACTAGGAGAAGCAAGTGATTAAAATTTTTTTTCTAAGGTAATAGTTTGACAATTTTGATACAAAATATTGAGAGAAAGGAGAATGCCATCATCAAAAGGAATGCCGTTTTTTCAAAATAAATATCATTATTAATTGTGGCTCCTTGACCAGATTCCGTTAGACCATTATAAAACCTGAATGATCACTTTGGTGTAATTTGTTCTCATATTAAAAAAAAAAAATGTTGATCCTTTCCTAGTAAGATCAGATCTAAAAAATCTTAGTCTATTTGTTTAGAAATTTCTTAAGATTATATAAGCTTTTTAATAGCAACAATTTCCAGATTTAGAGCATGCTTCCTTCGGCAAAATGATGAAATCTGTTTGCCACAAAGGTAAATCAGTAGCTTTATTTTAATTTTTTTTCTTGCCTGCCATGGTATGATTGATGTATGTCATCTTCTTACTGGAAGGAGAACTAACGTTGACACTGACAGGTGCCACAAGGTTTATTTAGGACAACCTCAGTCTTCTCCCAGTTAGTTTCAAAATGTCTGCCTCATACATGTTGAGCCACTGAATTTCCTGCTTTAAAGCCTCGTGTTATGCCAACATTACTATCTGTGCTGCCTCAACTACAAATTGGATGAACAGCCCGTGACACTTTTTCAATATTATTACATTAAACCAAGTGGATTTTGATTGATAACCTAATATTCAACTAATGCAAAACATCAATCATGGCAAGTATATTAATTATTTAATATTGCAGTCTAATTCAGAAATCGATGTGCTGCATGAGGGGAAGGGAAACTCATGGTTCCCAGAAGATTTAAGACAGGGAATGATTAAAAAAAGACCTGCTGTACTCCTGTGTGTTAGTTCGATACAAATCTTTATTCATTTGCCAATAATCTCTTCCCATTTTCCACTTCAGGACCATTTTATCAGTTTTGAGACCTATAATTGAATTAAGTCTGCTTTCAGCACAGAGCAAAAGGAGTTGCACAAATATTGATGAAGTCATGACAGGGACAACCCAAGAGACAGACCACTAAAGAGGACAGGCTTTATACCATTTGTTGCAAGATCCTTCTATCAATGTCTTGAATCTTGCCTCTCTATTTTAAAAAAATTCATTAAGAGTTTTGGAACCACTCTTAAGACTTTTGTATTTAAATACCTATCATAATAACAGATTTCTATAGCACATTACAATTTATAGTGTACTTTCATATACATTATCTTGCTTATTTTTTCACAGCAACCCTATGTGTTAGGTAAAACAAGTGTTAAAAAATCTTCACATCATAGGTGAACAATTTGAGCTTCAGAGAATTTGGATTATTACCCAAGCTCATTCAACAATTTTGCTTCTAGAACCAGGATTATACATCATGCTGTCTAATGTAGTATTTATGTACTCATGATGCTTTATCTGCGTTGTTTTGAGATGGCAACTCTTCCTTGTCTTTCTGCCCAAAGTAAGACTAAATAAAGAAAACTGATTTTCATGAAGAACTTGTTGAAACTTTGGTGTCCCAATCTATGATACATATTAAGCTTTACAAACATGCAAACCTTCGGGATATAAATGAAAATTTCTTGATCTATTGTATCTTTTACTAGAAGAGAATGGCCTTTTTTAATGTATGTATATAGCAAAATATATACATATCAAAATATATATATATGAAGGGGGAAGTGGCTTAAATATATCTTGTCATTAAAGTCACTACCCCAACTTTCTTTTGATTCATGTTTGCCTGGTTATATCTTTTACTATCTCTTTTTTGGAAATCTTTCTGGATCCTTTTTGTTTTTTGTCTCTTGTAAATCACACATTGCTAGATTTGTTTCATGCCCAATCTAAGAATCTTCTCTGGCATTTTTTTTTTAATTTATTTATTTTTGGTTGCATTGGATCTTCGCTGCTGCATGCGGGCTTTCTCTAGTTGAGGGAAGCAGGGGGCTACTCTTCGTTGCAGTGCACGGGCTTCTCATTGCAGTGGCTTCTCTTGTTGCGGAGCACAGGCTCTAGGTGCGTGGGCTTCAGTAGCTCTGGCGCGCGGGGTCTAGAGCACAGGCTCAGTAGTTGTGACACACGGGCTTAGTTGCTCCGCGGCACGTGGGATCTTCCCTGACCAGGGTTCGAACCCATGTACCCTGCATTGGCAGGCTGATTCTTAACCACTCTGCCACCAGGGAAGTCCCTTCTCTGGCATTTAAGTTCTAGATTGTTAGGTGACCTTTCTTTAGTTTTCTTTTTAGTCACTGATTACTAAGATTACAATAATTACTATGTACTATGCCAGCCTTTACTTGCTTTATATTCTTGCTTCTTCCTGATTTTATTTCTCTTCTTATTGCATTACATTCCTAAGAACTTTTGAATTTCCTGAGACTATGTATGCTGAAAATTGCTTTATTTTTCCTTTAATGTAAATAACAGTTTATTCGCTAAATATAAATTCTAGGTTTACAGTTCTTTTTCCTTTTTAAACACTTTCTCTTAGAAGTTAATATGCCATTGTCTAGCATTAGTGTTAAGAAGTCTGATGTCACTGCTAGTCTTCCTTTATGGAGGGGTATGCTTTTTCTTTCTGGAAACTTTTAGTCTTTTCTCTTGATCTATAATATTACAGTCTTAATTATCCTTATATTATGCTTTGCTGTGGATTTTTCTTTAGCTGTCCTGTTCACTGCTGTATGTACCCTTTCAATCTAAGATTTGAATATTTCTATATCTAGGAAATTTTTGTCATTATTTCTTCAAATACTTCTTCTTTTTTATTTTGTCTTTGCATTCCTTCTAGGATTCTTATTATATAGATGTTCATACTTCTACTCCTGTTCTTAATTTTATCTCTTGTTTGTTCTGTCTTTCATACCATTCCTATGCCTTCTGGGAGAGCTCTTCTACCCCGTGTTCCAGCTCACTAATATATTCTTGGTCTGTAGCTATTGTGCTTTCAATTCATCCTCTGAGTTTCTAACTATTGTATTTCTAATACTCATTATCTCATGTTGATTCTTTTTCATAACTGTTTTTCATATTTAATTTCTAAAAATCTTCCCTTTGAATATGATATTATATTCTTGCTCGATCTATTTTCTCTGGATGAGGTCGCTTTCTTTGTTGTTTTTCTGTTCCTGTGCCTACACACCTCAAAGATCTTAAAATCTTCCTTGTGGGTTTCTTTTATTTTCTTGCAACATTCAGCTGCCTTGGCTATTAATTTTAATCTAAGGAGAAGGGTGAAAGTCTAGGCTCTGGCTTGTGCTCCTCCAGGTTAATTGTTCTACTCTGGCCTCAGTCAACCACTTTTCCATTGTGTCCTCCTACTTTATCAAAAACAACCCAAAACAAAACAAAGCGAAACAACCACCTACCACCCACCACACACATACACACAGCTCCCAAAACTATTCTTCCAAACAGCGACTCACTGTTGCAGTTGCCTTCTTTGAGTGGTTTGGAGCTGGGTAGGACCACCCAGAGACCTGGGATAGTTGCTACTGACTATCTAAGCTTGTCTTAATGATGGTTAGATGTCAGACTCTTATTAGTTGAATACATACTCTGATTCAGGCACTCCATTAGATGCTGGGATATAAAAATTAGAAAGATGTAATTCATGTCCTCAAGGAGTTTTCATTTTAGTTGTTGTCAATGGGAAAGTAAATACGTATTTATAATAAAGTGTGAGAACTTCGTGATGTGAACACATGGGAAGAGTTCAGTACCTCATTTGTGAGGAAAAGAGGTTTCCCCAGTGGAGGTTTTGTTTAGGTTGAGTTCTGAAGAATGTTTTTATATTTTAGATAGATGAGGAGGATTAGAGGAGTCTGGGACAAAAGGAACATCTCAGGTAGAAAGAGTGAGTGGTTCAGTGATGATTAAAGCAAGGTTAGTTGTTTGTTATGGCTGTTGCTGCCACTTTCCATGTGATAATAGCTTTGGCAAAATAACAGAGGGAATTAGTAAACTGGAGTGTAGTAGTATATTGTGAATTTTAAGAAGGGAATTGACATGATCAAGCTTACATTTTACAAAGATCTTAATGTATTATGAAGAATGAATTGACATGGGGCAAGGCAGGGGTCACCGAGACCCATTAAGAAGCTTTGCAGTCATCAGGGAGAGAAAAGATAATGGCCTAAAATAAGACATAGCTGTGAAGACAGAAGGAAGTGGTTAAATCTAAGTGATAATTAAGGACGTTGGATAGCCAAGACCTTGTGGTTGATTACATTTGTTTACGTTTGGTAGCGAAGGAAAGGGGCATGTGTCACGGATGATGCCTAGTTTTCTTTCAGGCATGCCATTCAAAATGCATATATCCTAGAATTATTTAATTTAAAGAATCACTTGGAAACATAACAAAGCAATACCTAGCCAACCTTTCCTTCCTCCCTCCCTTTCTCCCTCTCCCGCTTTCTCCCCCACCCTGTTCTCCCCCCTTCCTCCCTCCCTCCCTCCCTCCCTTCCTCCCTTTCTTCCTTCCTTCCTTCCTTTCTTTCTTTTTCTTATCCTTGACTCCAAAATGCAAATAACTCAGAAAACTGGGAAATTTTCCCTAAGTTTGTGACGAAGTCAGTTGACAACAAAACCTACCCTGAGATGAGGCTGTTTATAGTCTTTGTTTATCCCACTTTGTGTGGACATTCATATGTTTCTTTCAGAATTATTAATATGTATGATGATGAGATGCTTCTTCAAGCCTTGCTGTCAGTGTTTTATGACATACACTATATGTACCTTATTACCTTTCGTAAAATCCAAAATACTCTAATGAAGCATGTCTAACCCCAGTGGTTTTAGATAATGAATTATGGACTTGTACTTTGAATCTGAACATTTTTGTTCTTTTATATTGCAGCATTATTTTCTAATAAGAACCATGATGTGACAATGTAGCCATGGGGGAAAAATTAAATAGATGTGTATTATATAGTATAAATATACTTGGCTCCAAGATAGATTGCCAAGTTCAGGTACAAAACAGTGTGTATAGTATGCTTCTGTTTGGGTTAAAAAAAAGAAGAAGAAGAGAAACACACACACACACACACACACACAGAAGCATGCACACACATGCATAGACTATCTTTGGAAGGACAAACAAATAACTAATATCAGTGCTTGAGAACTGGGAGTCACTGATAGGAAGAAGATTTAATTTTATTGTAGACTGTATACATATACATACATACATATTACACTGTCAGATGTCTCACTATATGTATTATTCTTTTTGTTTAAATTTTAAATTGCACAAATGGTTATATGAGAATTTCCTTGTGAAAACTTAAAGATTCATCTGACTTCTAGCTCCAACAAATACATTAATTTTATAATAATAAAGGTAAAAATAATTATTTATGTAGCTATTGGCCTTCTCTGACACCTTGTTACAATTTATTTCTGTCATTTTTCATTAGGACTGCATCCAGAGAATAAGTTTCAGAAATCCTTAAATTTTTAAATGTTGAATATATAGCATTGCCAGAAGCAGAAAGCAGAAGAGAGAATGGCTAAAGATGAGTACTAATCAGTAGACAGTGGAATTTATTCCCAGGATGCCAGACTGGGCAGTGAGAGCAAAGGTTGGAAGCCATGAGTATAGTTTTCAAGCAGTAGAGCCAAAGGGAAAAAGATAGGGAAATTTGAAAAGATTGTATAGCAAGACAAAGGAAACAGAAGTAAGTAGAGTTTTGGCAAAAAAAAAAAAAAAAAAAAATGGAGACAAAATAAAGAGAAAAGAAATAAAATTGGGGCCCCTTCAGAGAAAGAAAGAGGTATGGGGAAAAGATTAAACATCATGAATGCAGTACTGTTGTTGGATGTTTCATAATTATTTTCTGCAATGTGGTAGAAGTATAATTTTATGTTAAAACAAATAAGGCGTGATGTTAATGATGGAATTCAAATACTGCTTGTTGGAGTGAGAAAAGTCAAAGTCCATTTGTCACTGATAAATTAGCATTGACCAAAATCAGGAAAAATATCTCACTATTGCCATATTTCACCAAATGTGTATTTAAATTATCTTTGCTACTTGCACAGTTATTTGTATTTTTAGTTTCATCAGCACTCTTTTTTAAAGTGAAAAGCAAGAAAATAAATACTTAAAATATATTGTGGTATTTGATGTTTGTGTTTCCATTGGTGGTTTTTTTGCTTTTAAATATTACAATAGTCTTAGGTTCTGATTTGTAGTGGGCACTAAGTTGATAAAATTAATGGTAGGAAAAAATTTAAGATTGATTTATTTAACTATGTACTCACAAACATTCTTTTTGTGGCTATTTTTTATATAAAAATGCACCTATTGATGGATGGATATTTGATAAAGCAAATGTAGTAAAATGTCAATTGTAGACTCCAGATGGGGGATAGAATCTGTATGTTTGAACATTTTCATAATAAACATTGAAAACACATAAACTCTAATGAAAAAGCTAATGTAAAATAAAGACAGTGTGCAAATAGTAAATAACATATTTGATTTCTTTTTTGTTCTCCACTGACTTTGAAAAGTCTGAAACATTCTTTCTACTAGACGAATATCAATTTTAGCGGTAGTACTACTATTAGATATAAATAAATTATCTGTTCCGTAAGGAAATTGTTTTGTCCTTAAAAACAATGTTATTATGAACATTAGGAAAGATATATGAAAAAATTATAAGGGTTTATAAAATATTTTTGAGGTAAACATAAGTTATAGCAGACAAGTGTTTAACAACTATTTTAAACTTTTATTCTTCTATTTTAGGGAATCTGGAAACATCAAAGCTGGATTAGAACATCTGGTAAGTTCTAATTTTCTCTTGAACATTTGCATCATCTTTGATATCTGCATTCTAAATGAACACTTTTGAATGAGCTTTGAATACCTTGTATTGAGAAAGTCAACCATTTCCCAAAGGGTCAGCTTACTGTTATTACGTGAAGGCACTTACATTTTCATTTATCTTATCATTTCAAGGGAATTAAAATTTTTTTTAAATTACTTTTTTCTGATGTAGAGATGAAATAAAATGGATGACAATCCTTGGATTGATGATTGCTTTAATTATAAAGAAAAGTGTTTGGTGTAGAATTTTTGGCAAATCTTGATCTGACAAAAACAAGCTTGTGTTTTAAGAAAAACACAATCAAATATTGCATGCATAAATATGGTATGTTTTAGCAATTTAACTGCTTTGAAAGAAGTGCACAGCTTTGTTTTTCCTGATGTCTTTGCTTTATGAATAATGCATTGGTTTAAACTACAGTCAGTTTTAGAATATAAAATAATTGAGATGCAAAATTTTTTGTTTAAGTAAACATTTTTAAAGCAAGTAAAATTCCAACTGAGTTAACATTAAAATCTGTCAATTGATCAGAAAATTGGAAAAACTGTTGTATTATACCAGGTCCAAAATTCATTGAGCTCACCACATTGAGTGTTCATTACAACATTAAGTAGTTCATTTAAACAGAGCATTATAAAGTCATGCTCTGGTTTCTGGTCAAATCCAAATGTTGAATAATTAATGATAGAGATTCTTTTGTAAATACAATCTAAGTACTTTTTTAATGCAAGACTTCATTCGTATATCATATTGTAGCTTTGTTAACTATTAATGTGCTTTTGTTCTGCTCCCACAAAGCAAACAGTAGCAAGAGGCAGCTTCATTTTTATTTATAGTAGTTTTAGAGTTAGAAAGGATTTTTGGTTTTTCTTTCAATAGCTAAAGGAAACTGAGGAAACCTAGACTTTTTAAAAATGATAAAATCATCCTAAAAATTATAGATTAATTATTAAAAGCAGAATATAATAAACTAGTTAGAAAAATTGAAGTATATATATTTGTCCAGATTAGAAGTAATTAAATAATATTGTTATTCTCATTATTAAAAATTATTTCTTGAATCCCTGTTTATCACTTCATAGTGGCACATGATATTTAGGACATACATATGGACATCAGAATAAAAATATTAATCTAAGATATCTAATGCCAGTATCAATTGGCAGCTTATAACAAGGAAGTACAGCTAACATAGTTCCAAAATGAGCTGTCTTTTATACTTCTCTTGTAAATTACTATTTAATAAAAAAACTGTATATTTACTTGGTTCATATTCATCAGTAGATGAGTTAGATTCTTTTTTTTTGTTTAAATTCCATATTTTTTTAATACTCACTAGTATGAACTTACATTCAGTGACAATTTCATGCATTTATACTCTACTTATAATCTTATGCAGCAGTGGTTTTCTAACTGCCTTGGGCTGCCAGGAAGTCTCCCCAAAACAGGTGGCACTCCAGACTTCCACTGCCCACTTTAGCCAGAATAGTTCCCACTTTTAGTTATTTTGTATACTTTTAAACTTTTAAAATAAGATTTCCTCTGAACAAAGAATTCTTCAGCTAAAAGTATTTAGAAACCTTTTCCATTTTTGACTCTGAGTTATATTTCATTTTATCTGGGTCATATACATCAAATGTATTTCAAAGATAATGCATTTTAGGGATGAGAGAGCCATGATTAGTACAACAGGTAGTGGAAGTAGATGATTTTAATACATTTTACTTAAGTCATTCAAATTCTGTAACTTGACATTGTAAAATTGACCCACTGACTGAACTGTTAATAATATGAATACATGTATACATATTATCACATATATACACATATATATTGCTTTGTACACTAATAATATTCAGTAAAGTCAATGATGTTCTTTGTAACTGCCTAAGAAGGAAGTGAACTTAAGAATTCATTGGTTGAGCACAAAGAAACCTGTCTGTCTAGCAACTGTGGGCTCCTTAGGTTTGGTCTCTCCACTTTCCAGCTGAACAGATACTTATAACCTTTGTCTTCTAGCACACGTACCCCTTCTTTGAATTGGCTGTATACCAAATACAATTAAAGTATAGATTCTAATAGATTGATTTTTAAAAATATATAGTGTAACATTAAAATGAGAAAAACATCCCACACATTTGGAGTTAATTTCTTCTTTATGTACCCTTCTTGTCTTTTCAAATTTATCTGGATTATCATAGAAAATTAGCATTGTTCTAAGAGAGGGTAAAAGCCAGTACAAATTTAAATGAGTTAAGAAAAATGGCATGCAGTGTATTTGTCACCAGAACACATATATGGTTGCACAGTCTTTGTACTCTGTTTATGGGCTCTTCTTGGTATATATAGTTATCTGGAACAAGTGTGGGTGTATGGAGAAAAGAATAAGATAGGTGGACTCTGTTTCCCTGGAACCTCTTCAAGGGCCGATTCATTTATTTGTCACAATCTCTCAAGCCCTTGATTCAGTCTTTATTCTGTCATTCTTTTCTATGTTGCCAACTTTTCCTGGGAACTGTCCAGCATGTCATTCTTAGCTTAAATTTCTTACAGTTTACTCCCCAATACCATTTTATTTTTCTTCTCACAAACTTGTGTACTACCCATAAAGTCTATGTCTGTTTAAAATTCTAGACAGAACTTTTGAAGGTTGGTGCCCCGACATCCATTTATGATTCTTGCCTAATGATTGCAAAATTGAGATTTTTCCAGCTCTACCACTCCCCCTATATTTAGCAGCCAGCATTCCATTATAAGGAAAAGCCCATCCTTCTTTCTTATTTTATTTACTTATTGTGAGCAAAGACTCATGACTAGGTTATTATCAGTTACTTTTCTTATTTATTTTGACACTCAGGTTGTCACAGATTTGTTCAGAGAATCTTCTTTAAAGATGGTTTCTGGGTCCTTTCAACATACTCCCATTTTTTTTTTTTTTTTTTAAGCACGTCCTCATTTTCTGACACAACAAGGTGTTTCAGGCTTATCTTATACCTTCCCTGTCCCACTCCCAGACTCAGCCATTTCTTCAAATTACCCTATTCCATTTTAGAGGAAAATGGTATTTTAGGAATCAAGGTCTGGACATGTGATATGCTCATTGTCTCTGGGATTTCATTACTTCTAGGACCTTTCAGTGCTAGATTAGATAGTTAAATAGAGGTAGGTAGGTAAGTAGAAAAATATTTTTAAGAACGTGTGAATCATACTGATACCTCCAATTTCAATCCATACCACAGAATTCTTCCTTGTCCTCCCCCATTTCATATTTGTATTTCCCTTTATGTAAAGTGAGAACCTGGACTCCTAACAACACTAATACATTTACCCATTTGCTCAATCATATAATATACATAAAATAATTCCAGTACAACTATATATTTTGAAAATAAACTTAAATAAAAGATTTCAAGATTTATTTGTAGTTCTTTTTCCCCTTGAGTGTAGTTTATTCCTTTGAAATATAGTGGCGTTCATTTGTTTCCGTTTGCATTCAATTTTAGGTGCCTTTGTTCCCATTCTTGTAGATTTAATTATGTTTGAATATCTATAATGTTAACATACTTCCAGAAGTCAAAATATGATACACAATAGTATCGTCAGAGAGGTGTCACTCCCTTCCTTTCTAGCTATTCTCTATTCCTTGCAGGTAGCATATTTTATTAACTTCTTGTTTATCCTTCCTGTGCTTTTTGTAAGATTATGTGTATATATATGTATATGCATATGTGTATGTATTCCTATTTCCTGTTTCTTATAAAAAGCATATTGTAAGGAATTCCCTGGAGGTACAGTGGTTAGGACTCTGTGCTTCCACTGCCAGGGGCCCGGGTTTGAACCCTGGTTGGGGAACTAAGATTCTGCAAGCCGTGCAGCACAGCCAAAAAATAAACAAATAAATAATTTTTTTTAAAGCATGTTGTGTATACTTTTTTGTATTTTGCTGTTTTCACTTATCAGTATATCCTGTAAATCACTCCATAATTACTGTGTATCATTATATTTACTATGTTTCTTTCTCTATTTAGCTGTGTCTCCTTTATTAAGGGTTTGAGATTTTAGCCCAACTTGCATGCCTGCTACACTTTTATAGATGCTGACAGAAGACACAAGATTCCCTGGGTCAGAGACAAAGCATTTTCTTACTAACAGCACAAAAAGTAGCATGTACTTCATGGTTGTATAGGTTCCCCTTGACCCCCAAGTCCCATGGGGTGATGCTGCATACCCAGTGGGTTTGTGTCATAGCTGAGGGGCTCCAGATTTAGGAGTTCTTTAGGGAGCTGTTAGAAAATCTGCCCAAACTTTGCCCAAGAGAAAGACATTACCTTTATTATCCTAGTTAGGTAACAAACATGCCTTCTGGCCCAGGGGGAGATTCTGTCTCTATCTTGCTGTTTGCTACACTGTTTGCTATACTAAACATCTTTGCTATACCAAAGACTGTTTGCTGTACCAAACATCTTTGAAAAGATAGTTCTGAACAAAGGCTGATGGCTGATGTAAGATGTACAGAATGTTATGGAGAATTGTCTCTGAAGAGCTATTGTAATTATGATGATGAAACTTAGGAAGGTTTGCATTTTTGTTCTAGTGGTTACCTTTGTATTTATACCTTTTATAATGGTTTTAATCCCCCTTGTTCCTATTTAACCTTATAGATGACATCCTTTGACTCCCACCTGTTACCTTCATTATAGACAATGCTCCTGTTGTATTTTCCCTTTCTTCCTTTTCCTCCCATTTCTTCTTGCTGTGTTTTTTGCTACTTTGTTAGAATATAAAATGTTTGCGTACTGTTCTTCTACCCACGCTGTTACGTTGTTTTAGAATCACCTTTAAAATTGAATATATTAAATATTTGCCATCAGTTTGTTTGCTTATATTTCCCCATTTATCTCCTGTTTGTATAAAACTCTTCCACTAGTATATTCCTCAGGAAAGGCTCCTATGTACATTATTCTCCAAAATCTTGTACATTCCAAGCTGTTTTTCTGGAGTCTTGCCACTTGAATGACAGCTTGACTGGACATAAAATCCTTCGCTTACAGTTTTTTCTTGACTTTCTTGAGATATTATTCTGCTCTTGATATCTCTGGTACCAGCCTTATTTTTTTACCCTTATAAATAATTAGATTTTTTTGCCTTGAGACATTGCCATTTTTTCATTGATCTTGCTTTTACTAGGATAATTCTCAAAGTTGATTGTTTCTGGCTAATTTTTCTGGGCAATTTCATATGTAGACTTAAGTTTTCTCATTTCCAGAAATAATTTTCATGGATTATAGAATTAAATATTAGTCTGTTCCATTGTTTTATTTTCTTCTTTAGTGACTCCAATATATAATCTTTCTTTGCTTGTCTTCTATTTCGGTCCCTTTCTCTCTCTCTTTACTATTTTACTTTGTCTTTATTCTCTGAATTGTTTTCCTGCTTTTATTCAGTGTTTCTTATTAAATTTTCATTCAAATTTATTCTTCTTTGTGCACCTTATAATGTATTTTCCATATCTGAAATATTTTCCTTCCATTTCTGTTTTTATTTTTTGAATGTCTGATTCTAGGTTTTCTTTTTGTTATTTGTCCAAATGAGTCTTGTGCTTTGTAGTTGGTTTTAGGGGAAGAATTTTCATCTACTGAAATGTTTTAATTTGCATTTTCTAGTTACTTCTTATAGTAGCTTTATATGGGGGTGATTTGATTTCTTTCTTTTCCTTCCTTCCCTCCGTCCCTCTCTCCCTCCCTTCCTTCCTTCCTTCCATTTTAGAAATCCTAGACATTTTGTAGACAGGGTTCCTAGTTTAAAGGTGCCGTCTTCTGCAGTACATCGAAGCGTAATTTCTCTAACAGATGATGATGGGGGTGGCAGGGAGGAAGGGGTTGGCATGTCTTGTTTCTCTTCAGCAGTTTGTTTCTTACTACTTTCTTCTTTCTTGTCACTGACATGTATTCTGTTTACCTGATTTTCTCCCAGAAGCAGCTTCCTGAGGCTGCCTCTTCTGGTCCCACTCCTTTTCAAGCCCCTTCCCTCTAGCTGGTGCTATGGTAACACCAAATCCTAGGCCTGTGTTCACTATTTTGGCATTTTAGTGTTGCACTTTGTTTTTCTGTGGATGATTTTTGTTTGTACTTCCAGTTATGTATTAAACTTACAGCCATTATCAGGGGTGGCACAGGGTGGGGTGTCTTTGAAAAATTTTGCCTCAAATGAGAAATTCATAATGAAAAATGTCAGAAATCGATGTTGAATAGACCTTGAATCCTCAGGAGTCCTCCTACAGGGGTCCTGCTGAATGGTCAGCAGAATTGAATACAAAACATCTCAGAGTTCAGTGTCCATATCTATTTAAGCTTAGAGAAAATGAGTGGAAACATTGCTTATAATGTTGTGCTTAGATTTTATAATGAACTTAAGGAAATAGTATTTTTTACTTGATGAAGAATCATATACAAATTAAAGACCTTCTGATGTGACTCCAGTGTATGTCTGTTAACACAGCAGGGTTGAAGGAGTGGAGGTGGGTGGTTATTAGATGGTGATGTTGCTCCTGACTTTTTTTTATTAAAGATGTCCTAGGGTGCGGAAAATTGACTCTTAAGTTCTCTGTATATCAAAGGTAGCTGACTCCATATTTTTCTACCATCCTATGTTTTTAAATTCTGGATAATATAGTGAGTAGTAACCCTTATTGAACTATGTAATAGGGGGTTAAAAGATTTACATTTTAGAGTGTTTTTAATACAGTCAAGTAGGTGACATTAACATGCATTTTTATTGTTACAATTATGAAAGTGTACAGGAGATAGAACCTTGCCATTTGATTACAATATGGCTATGATTGTTTTATTAGCAATCTATAAAAATAATGCTATCCTTTCCTCTTGGGAGAGGGATTGAGATCTGAATATATTAGGTTGAGCTATATGAAAAGTTGTCACTTTTTTTAGGTCAAAATAGTTTTGTGGGTTGTTTCTGGCTTGAAAGGACTGCTATGCCATGCCCTTTAGCAGGGAATGAAGTGAATTATCCTGATCAGTATGATATTTCTAAACTTCCCTTGTTCTCTTTTCTGAAAAGTCAAATAACTGGAGGTGGGTTTGGGTAGGGGGACATGTTCTAGGTCAGTGCTTCACCATCTTTAATGTGCATATGACTCTCCTGGGGATATTGTTTAAACTATGGGTCTGGGGTGGGACTTGAGATTCTACATTTAGCAAGCTCCCAAGTGAGGCAAATGCCACTGATGCAGTGACCACCGGAAAGAAAAGTACATTGAAAGGCATTGACTTGAAAGACATGTGTCCAATGAACAAGGCCCTCTGAATCTGATGAAAAATCTAGATGTTCCCCCATATACTCATTGAGTAGGATTCTGCAACCTATGAATGATTAGTTGGGCATTCATAAACCCAGAGAGACAGACACTCCACAGGTTTATACAGGGTGAAAAATTTCATCATCTTACTCTGTAAGAGTAGCAAAGGGCTATTTTTTTTTTTTTCTTTATTTGGGTTCTGGATATTAAGTTGTATATTTTAGGGCTGGAGCTGGACAATAGGACTAATAATACCTTGTTCAGCTGTAGGTGGAAAGTTAAACAAGTGATGATAAATCTTTTAGTAAAATGGGTTACAAGTATTTACAACTTTAAGTGGGATTTGCTTTCTATTAATAGTTGAATAGCCAAAGAACTCTGGAGCCATACCTGTGGGTTTTTTCTCCCCACAGAGGTCTCATTTATGTTTCTTATATTGTATAACATTTGAGAGTGATGACCTACTTGTCCTTGTGGTCAGGCAACACAGTCTGACCATTTTAAATGTTGAAAAGCAACTGTCATTAATAGCTTGTTTAGCCCATCAGTGGTTTGTAGAATACAGTCGCTGCTTGCCAGAAATGTAGGCGGGCTCTTGCTATTACGTGCTGATAAATAATACTACATTCTAATAAAAGCCCTTTTCTCTCTGTTTTAGGCTATTTTGTGTAGAACTTGCAAATAAAACGGCTGTATTTCAGTTCACAGACTAAAGATTTTATTTAATGCAAGCGTAAATACAGTTTATGTATTATTGTCATACTTTTGAGGATGCGTGCAGAGGTTTTGAACCCTATTCTCAAACAGAGGTTATGAACCCTATTCTAAAGTCACTCATCCTTTGTCTGTTATGTTTTAAAATACCTGTCTTATTTTAATGTTTCACCACTGTTCCAAAAAAATATTTTTGACATTTGTCTAAATGAGTTTGAGAACATAGTTATCTCACAATACACTGATGTTACTCATACACTGTATATATTTATTAAACACTGATGAAAACTATTTATTATCTCATATACTATTTAGGGACTTCAACGTAATAGATGCCTCTCCTCCCAGCATTTTAATTTTTTTTTTTTTTTTTTTTTTTTACGTAAGCTGATATATATTTGAGGTTTAGGGTAAATGTGCATATTAAAACAAACACTTTCCTTAAACTGTGATCGTGAGATAAAACAGCATGAAGTTCTTCTTCTTTCTGGAAGATCAATTCTATAAATTTTTCTCTCTTTCCTTTTAACAAACAAGTGTGTCCTATGAATGTATGCAAATTAAAATACCTTTAATGTGGATTAAATGTGAATATCGTGTTACTGCCTTGATTTCTTAGGCAGTTTACAAGTCCTAAATCTGGGAACCAGCTCACATTTCAGTCAGAAACAGTACCTTGTCAGTGATCCATTTCTCTGAAACATTTTGATCAGTTACAAGTTTATTAAAATTTGCTTCTGCACTAAATGATTAATAAATATTATCTAGTCAATCAAACAGCAGGAACTTGGGCCCTTTTTCTACCCTTTCTCCCTTCCCTCTCTTCCAAAGAAAGATCTGTCGGTTGTTGTTGCTTTTTAAGACATGGTGGTCTTGGTAGAAAATGGTGGCCAGTTAGCTTTAAAAATAAAAAAATGACAATATGTCATGTAATTTTCATGATATTACTAATAGTCTCAGATTTATGTTTAACCTAGATAAAATTTATTTTCTGACTTTTATGCACATGTGCTTATTAAAGCTTTATAAAGTAAAACCAAATATTCTAAGTGCATTAAATAACCCCCAGTTCCCATTATTCAAGAGTCTGAAAGTCAGGCCTTCTTGAAACCATGAGAGTAACGGAATATTGTATTCGGATATTTTTTATATTCTAGTTCAGGACACCATAGGTTTTGCTTCATTGCAGAGGACCCCACAAGGTACCTGGTAGTTATTTCATGCTTTTCTCAGGATCTAAGGTCTGTAACTGCAGAGAGAGAACTAGCAGCAGAGGTAACAGGGTTGCTTTTTATTTCTCCCATCAAAGCATTAGGAGTTAAGATGGAGAATGCCTTTGCCACAGTGGTATCTTTGGCCACACTCATTACCATTTTTCACAGATTCATAGCATCTGTATTTAACTTTAACATACATAGTCTGTTTATTTTAGGAAGAGCATAGCATGAGGAGCTGGGAGAACATGATTTTACGGTGTGACCGCCAGCAATGCACACAACCTCTCTGTTTCACTTCTTTCATTTTTCTCCCTATTCATAGGCTGTTGAAATAGTGTGTGAAAATTTGTAGAAGCATAGACTTTCTACAAATGTATCATTTATTTTACAGAGAAAGAAAAAAATCTTATCAGTTTCAGTTACGTAAGTAACTTCAGATTGCTAAAAACAGTATCTCAATTCTAATATACTCACAGTAAGCTGTGAGAAAATTTTTGTCCTTTATCTGCTCACATCCTCTCCCCTTTAAAAAAATTATTACATACTTTTAAAAGTTATAAAGTAATACATGTTTATTATAATGGGTCAAAAACTGATAGGTATATAAAGAAAAAAAATGAATATATCTTCTATCTGCCACCAATCCAGTATTAAAAGTTTAGTACCCTTCTTACTGTACCTTGCTCTATTCCCAGATGTACATATGCATATATAATTATACTTAGCTTTTTGTTTTTTTATAAAATAGACTTGTACTATGTATGATATTTTACAACTTGCGCTTTTTATTTGTTCAGTGCTGGATACAGTGTGCATATCTACACACATAAATCTGGTTTTTGCTAGAAATATCAAAATATTGGAAGTTAATACTATTACCATTTTATTTAATGTATTCATAGGGGAAGTTTGAGGACTATAAAATTTTCATTTTAAGGAGTCAGTGCAGATTTAGTTTTAGTTCCACTTTTGATTACCTTGATTATAGTATATGAAAGAATGGGCTTATGATGAAATTTCTAATTATCAATAGAGGAAGGAATGGGTTACTTTATTTTAAAAAATCCTATTTGATATTTGCAAAAAACAAATAAGTAAAGATAATTAGATTAGAAAAGGAACATGTGACATCTTTATATGTGTTTCAGGTTTATTATAGACTAGTATTTTTTTAATTGAAATTTTAGCATAACTCTGTGTGACATTTATTGCAATCTTCAATCTTGGTATTTATCATATACTATAATTTATTTGTTGACTCTGTCTTTTGACTGAATATTCAGCTTTGTCCTCCTTGCAAATACTGAGTACGTTTTTATTGAATTGTTATGAAATTGAAAGAAAAGTGCATTGATATATTGTTTGGGAAAGCTATCCCAATTATTTTTTTTAAAGGTGAGAGGGATTCAGTTTATTTTTAAAGTCCTTTGTGCCCACTGAGTGAATGGTAAGAACCGGATGCTGAAAGCTTGAGTTTACAGTAGAAATCATTACTGACTTCTCTCCATGATCTGGATAGATATCGTTTTTTAAGTGAGCACATATGAATATTACTGTCCAGGAAAAAAATTACTTTTCCTTAGTAGTTTTTGTTTTTGTTTTTGTTTGGAAAGGTAGCAGAGTGCTGGAAAAGCACTGGGTTAGGATTGAGTGAACTGACTCTAAGCCCTGTAGAGGATTCGGTTTGGTCCTATTTAAAGTAAGGAGTATGAACTAGATGTTTTCTAAGGCTCTTTCTAGCCTAAAATACATGATTCTAGAAAGAAAAAACTTTGTATGCTTAGCATATAAAGTCTTGTATCCTTAAGTTACTACTTTAGATTACTAATTTAATGGAGATTATCAAAATGTACTAAGCTGCATATTGTTACACTAGAGAATCAAACAATTTTGTGTATTTAAAATTATGTATACATAAATAAATTTTATTCAAATTCATTTTTGGGTGGGAGGTCATATTAATATTATTTTATTTGTTAAAATTTTTTAAATAATATTTACGCTAAGAAGAATATAATATTAGCTTAGAAAATTAAAATTTAAAGGACACTGCTAGTATAAAAAATATACAAGGGA